>NW_020837992.1:2001981-2181995 GCF_003676395.1 Aethalodelphis obliquidens | reverse complement strand
ATTATGCTATATATATGGAATCTAAAAAAAAAAAAAAAAAAAGTGGACATGAAGAACCTAGGGGCAAGACGGGAATAAAGACACAGACCTACTAGAGCATGGACTTGAGGATACAGGGAGGCGGAAGGGTAAGCTGGGAGAAAGTGAGAGAATGGCATGGACATATATACACTACCAAATATAAAATAGATAGCTAGTGGGAAGCAGCCGCATAACACAGAGAGATCAGCTTGGTGCTTTGTGACCACCTAGAGGGGTGGGATTGGGAGGGTGGGAGGGAGGGAGACGCAAGAGGGAAGAGATATGGGGATATATGTATATGTATAACTGATTCACTTTGTTATAAAGCAGAAACTAACACACCATTGTAAAGCAATTATACTCCAATAAAGATGTTAAAAAAAAAAAAAAAAAAGGATATGGGAAGTTCAGGCAAATGCTAAATTGTAAGTTCCTTCTAGGCAGTAATTCTATGTTCTTTGAATTTAACATCGCTCTTGCCTTTCCCCTAACACACACTAACATACATAGTGAAATATAACCGATACATTGCTCTTTGCCAAGAAACCTGGTTAATACTTTTAATAGGTTAATTTTACCTATTAAGGATATATGTGGTTTAGAGGCAAGATTCTTTTTAAAATCCCTATGCTCACTGTAGTAGCCTTGATCCCTCTTAAAAAGAACAGCTTAAAGCTGAGGCTATATTTTCTCAATTCACCACCACTGATTCATTTTTGGCCTTCTAAGATTAGCTCTTTGGGGGAAAATCTGGCAAGAGATTATGGTCTTAATCTTCCTCTCATGTTTTCTCCCTTTTTTAAGGATCCTATCTACCTCTTTCCTGCACCAAATGGCATCTCTTTCTATCTTCACTATCTCAAAGATCTGTTTGTGTTTCCCTTTCGGTAATGGATGGTGGTGGTAGGGAATCCTCCCTGATTCAGAGATGCAAAGGTTGAAAGTACTGTCAGCAGGCAGAAATTCTGTTATTCGGGCAATTAAAAATATTTTCTTTTTGACTTCTTTTGCAGCATTGTTTCATAGCAGAGCAGGGCTTTTACTTATAGCCAGCGTATACTTTTTAATATAGACAGTAGGACTGTTAGGGTCCCTGAAATCATCTTGTCCATCCTTTATTCTTCTTTCAGAACTTTCCTAACACCAGCCCAGGCAGTTCCTGACACAGTGGACCTTCAGTTACTGTTTAAACACTGTCTTTGTAGTTAGGTGGGCCTGGACTTACCTCCTGGCTTGGTTACTTAACTAACTGTGTGACTGTGGTGCTGGGGTGTCCCCCATTTGTAAAATAGAAGTAGTAACCTGTATCTTTTAGGACTGGTGTGAGGCTTAAATAAGAGACTAAGTGTAAAGCATCTAGAACAGTGTCAGGCACTTAGCAAGTCTCCCTTTGAATGAATTAATCAGTGTCCTTGAGAAGAGGATTTCCTATTCTCTCAGTCACCTGTCCCTTCCCTGACAGCCATCCACCGTGGGACTCCTTCCTTTTGTCAAACTTAAGTCCTTCTGGTTCCAGCTTACTTAGAGTTATTCTGCTCTAGTTAGAAGCAAAGTTCTTCATAATTATTATGAAGTACTTTTGTAATAAAATGAGAGATGTTATAAAAAGGTAAAAAACACAAAAGTTAAAGTTATAAAGTTAAAAGGTAAAGTTTCCCCTTCTTCCTTCTTCTCCATTCTACTATGGTCTCTCTTGATTGGGTCTAGTAAGTGATAAGAGAATAAAGCTTCACTTTCCTGCTTTTATCTGTATATGTGGGTACCTGGATGTTTGAATATCCACAAGGTATTGAGTTGTCCAAAAAGTTCGTTTGGTTTTAAGTAAAAATAAAAGACACGTTTTTCATTTTCACCAAGAATTTTATGAAACAATGTATTCCCTCACCGAACGAACTTTTTGGCCAACCCAACAGACCACACAGAGGCTATTCAGTACATTCTTGTCAACTTGTCTGTTATCTCATTCATCACAGTATGAAATCAGATAGTTCTGATCCTTAAGGGCTTCATGCTTATGAGTTGAGACGCAGACCTAAAGCCTTTACTTTGGGGTGTTTGGGATTGTAAACATACTTCCACTTTTAGCATGATGGCCTCATGTTTTCTGTGGCTAGTTCAGGGCTTTGGTTGGGATTATGGTTTTTCCCAAGTCTTGTTATGGCCTCTGAGTTACCACTCCCTACTTTTTACTAGGTAGGGAGGTGAGCTTGTATCTGTTCTATGCTGACTGCTGGGGTGAAGCTCTGGGTTGACACAGCTGCTTGTGGCCTGTTATATTCTAGAAAGCAGCTCCCCAATGGAGAGTGTTTGTACCAAGAGTAAAGGGATTTTCTACAGTGTAACAAGAAGAGGGAGGTATTTGCCTTTATATGTAATTGATATTTAAGAGTGATAGTTCAGGGAACTGTATAAAAATGAGGAAAAATCAATCCTGTGTAAAAACAGATGGGAAAAACCTCCCATTGCCCTGTGAGAGTGGGCATGGGAGGAGAATTGATAGTGACGATAGGTAGAATACAGAGACAGGGATTGGAGTCGAGGCTGTGTCAGTTGCTGGGCAAGGGCAGGACTCTTATATAGTTATGTACTTCTCTTCTGTGTGATGTAATGAGGCTTCAGAACTATAGGGAAAACAAAGATATTTATGACCTACGTGAGTACGTGATCATCTTCTGTTTGAACCATCAGTTAAGATAATCATCCTTAGCTATCACTGAGTTTCAGTAATGTGCCATGAGCCATAGAGTAAGGAGTCCTCACCAGTAAGAGCCAATATTCTTAGGAAGTGGTCAGGCTTCAGTGATTGAGGCATTTCTTCTTGGCACTTAAGGTAGTGTCATTTTACATAAAAAGCTTTTACATAAAAAACAAAACCAGAGAGGTAAATTCTGGTGTTTGCAGAGTAGCAATCTCCTTTCTATTACATTCTCTTAATCTTGCCAAGAAAATTGATGGTAACATATCAACTTATGTAGATTCGACAGATTTGTGCAGATGTATTCTAAAAGAGAAATCTCTTTAGGAATTTGCTGTGACTCAAAATGGGAATTATGGCATACTCTCATGATTCCCTGGGATTCTTCTTCCTTGATTGAGTTAGGAGCAAAATGCTTACTCACTGCTTCATTCTTGGAGTAGATGCAAATAGCAGTTCCAGATAAATGTGTGGGATATGGGCTAAAAATAGAAAATTTTATATAGGATGATTGAAAGTGGTTTTGAGCAAGTAGTAAAGGCATCATTTATTCATCCAGTAATTGCACATTTATTTATTTATTTACTATTACTATTTTTTGGGTCATGCCAAGCAGCAGGTGGGATCTTAGTTCCCCGACCAGGGATCGAACCCACACCCCCTGCAGTGGAAGCACAGAGTCTTAACCACTGGACCACCAGGGAAGTCCAACTGCACATTTATTTATTGGATGCTCATTAAGTGCCAGACACTGTTCTAAGTGCCAGGAAGGAACACAGCCTTCCATGAAACAGTCTGAGGTCCGTCTTCCCTCTCAGGTGGCCATAATAGGACCCAGAACAGGGCTCATCCTCTCTGTGGATTTTTTTCACTCCCTGTCTCCAGGAGACAGTGATGGCTTCCCTTTTTGTTTATAACCGTCAGGCATGAGTCATCCCTTTGCCGTGAGTATTGCAGAATCACATATCACGTTCCAGTCTAATTTGTACTGCTGCCAGGGTCTCAGCCAGCAGCTCTTTTTGCCTGTCTTCCAACAGTCTTGGTAGTCAGAACAGTGAGACTGACTGCACAAGTTAATTAACTGGGGAACGGAGGAGAGCATGGTACTTGTTTTCTATCCATTTTTGTTTAGTACAAGATGTATTTAGGAGTAGACAACTTCTTTCTAGGTGCCAATGTACCAGGCAGTACCTACCATCAGAATTCATTTTGGGGGAATTTAAAAAAATTGAAGTATAGTTGATATATAATATTATATGTTACAGGTGTAAAACATAGTGATTCATAATTTTTAAAGGTTGTATTCCATTATAGTTATTATAAAATATGGGCTATATTCCCTGTATTGTACAATATATCCATGTAGCTTATTTATTTTATACATAGTAGTTTGTACCTCATAACCCCTATCTTGCCCCTCACTCCTTCCCTCTCCCCACTGGTAACCACTAGTTTGT
Source organism: Aethalodelphis obliquidens (assembly GCF_003676395.1). Lineage (NCBI taxonomy): Eukaryota > Metazoa > Chordata > Mammalia > Artiodactyla > Delphinidae > Aethalodelphis > Aethalodelphis obliquidens. Next base: position 2,177,822 of record NW_020837992.1, on the reverse strand, counting down.
TCTCTGTATCTGTGAGTCTGTTTCTTTTTTGTTATAGTCACTAGTTTGTTTTATTTTTTAGATTGCACATGTAAGTGATATCATACAGTATTTGTCTTTCTCTAATTTCACTTAGCATAATGCTGTCCAAGTCCATCCATGTTACTGCAAACGGCCAAATTTTATTCTTTTTATGGCTGAGTAGTATTCCACTGTGTGTGTGTGTGTGTGTGTATATATATATATATATATATATATATGCCATATCTTCTTTATCCACTGAATCCATTTTTTAAAAAATGAATTTGCAACTATGAGCAAATAAAGTCAACTGTCCCTTACAAAGGATGTTGGTTCTACAAATGGACGTGGCAGCTTTGGATGATGGTTGTGTTACACACACAAAATGGTCCTTTGAGGAAAACCTGGAAGCTTATTTTAGAATTTTAAGAAAATCCATCAAATAAACAAGCCAACAAAATTCTTCCTGAAAACTTTCTAAACAACACTTAACTTAGGTTTTGAATATTTAGGCTTTCTTTCCTTAATATTTCTATAATAAGTTTGATTGATTTATACCTTTAAAAAGATATTTACTTAAGTCAGAAGCAATTTTTAAAATATTTTAAAAAACCACTGTCATCTGTAATTATCTTGTTATAAATTTTCAGTTCTTGGGGTTCTCTTCTAGCCTATCTAATTATTATATGTCTTTAAAGTTTTGGCACTTAGGCAATTGCATGTGGTACTCTAAACCCTAAAAGTTCTTACTTACCCACTTTTTGAATGTGCCTCATGAAGTGACTGGTACTCCAGCCGTGTGACTCAGTGTAGTGAAGGGGCTTGTTTTGAATAGCAGGGTGAGTGTCACACTAGTCTTCCAATCAGAAAACATTCCATGTAATTCGAGGCACACATGAAACAGCAGATTTCTTCTTCGCCTAGGCTTGGGTAGAAAGCACGAGGATTTATACAGTGTTTGCTCAAATTACAAATGCTGAGATGGTAAAAGCACTTTTAGCTTTAGGGAGTTCAAAGTGGCCAGCCAAATGAAAGTTCTGTGACCTACCTGCGAATAAAATTTATGAGTTCTTTGTTGAGGAAGAAGGTGAGACCTTTGTGCTTTGCTGGAAATAGGAGAGCGCTCTCTCTCCCTCTCTCTCTCTGTCTCTCTGTCTCTCCGTCTCTCTGTCTCTCTGTCCTTCAACACACACACACACACACACACACACACACACACTACAAGAAACAACACATACACACACAACACACACACACACACACACACACTACAAGAAACAATAGGCTGGCATTTCCCAGCCCTTTCTTCCTTATCTGGAGGAGATCAAAAAGGAAAAGATCCCAGGTTTTGATTTTTAAAAATCTTTCATCAATGATACCTATTGCTCAAAAAAGGAATAAAAACAGAGTATTAGTCTGAAAGAAAATAAACAAATTGCATAGCTTAGATTTCAAATAAAGTAAATTGGCTACATCTGATAACTGTTAAGGACACAGACTTGAGCAGATTTGTGTTGAGTTCTTTCATAACTCTTTAAAATGTACTAGAATTTTGCAAAGGATTGATTTTGAGTCTGCAGACTTTGGAGTTGGTGTGCCTGCAATGGTGATATAGGCACAAGTCTCCAGGTCAACGCTTAGGTCTGGAGTGCCAGGCAAAGTAGGCAATTTCAGAGATTTGGAGGAACCTATGCATGGATGGAAATACAGGCTCTTAAGTGCTTCAAGATCCTTAGGAAAGAAGTAGAACAATAAAAAGAAACTACTAGCTAGGGAAAGGACCTGTGGAAAGTTGTTTCTAAACCAAAGATCATTCTTGAAACTCACTTCAGGCGTTGGGTTTATCAGTTATGATTGGATTCATTGTACAAAACAATCAGAAAAGTAGGGGCTTGCTTAAGCAAGACAGAGGTTAGTTTTTTTCCCTCACATAAAAGAAGTCTAAAGCTAGGCAGTTGAGGACTGGTGTGGCAGCTCTGTAGTCATCAGAGATCCAAGCTCCCTATTGCTTTTTTTTAAAATTAATTAATTAATTAATTTATTTATTTTTGGCTGCATTGGGTCCTCGTTACTGCATGCAGGCTTTCCCCAGTTGTGGCTAGCGGGGTCCCCTCCTCGCTGTGGTGCATGGGCCTCTCATTGCAGCGGCCTTTCTTGTTGCGGAGCACAGGCTCTAGGCGCGCAGACCTCAGTAGCTGTGGCACGCGGGCTCAGTATTTGTGGCTCGTGGGCTCTAGAGCGTGGGCTCAGTAGTAGTGGTGCATGGGCTTAGTTGCTCCACGGCATGTGGGATCTTCCTGGACCAGGGCTTGAACCCGTGTCTCCTGCATTGGCAGGCGGATTCCCAACCACTGCGCCACAGAGAAGTCCCCCTATTTCTTTTTGCTTCATCATCCTCAAGGCTGGCTTCTACTCTCACATTTGCCCGAGGACTGCAGGATGATCACTGCTGCTCTGTCTGTCACATCTGTGCTCCAAGCAAGAAGGGCAAGTCCAAAGGGTGTACTTACTAGTAGAATCAACCCTTTAAAGAGCTTTCCTGTTGCCCCACCTATTATTGGCTACCCCGTCTATAAAAGACATTGCCTTCCCAATAATGCAGAGGTTAAATATTGGATAGGCAAATCTTAATCTCTGCCAGACCAAGTGAACATGAGCGTAAAGGTATTACTAAGACTTAGGTGGCTAAGACTTTGGGATGCCTGCCAACTCCTAGAATAGGACCGTAATGTTTGGCAGATCTAGCCTTTAGTTTGCTGCTTGATTGATTGATTCAACAAAGTTAAGGACTTACTCTGTACTAGGCACTGGAGTTATAGTAGTGAACAAGATAGACATGGTCCCTGTCCTCAAAGAGTTTATAGGCTAATGGGAAAGAATTAGGTTTTAAATAAATAAATTTTAAATGTGTTGAACATTAAGAAAAGGAGAAGTAGAGAGTGCTCGGGATTGTGTAATAGGAAAGACTCCCGAGGGGTATGACACGATGTATACATTGAGATTTAAAGGACCTTGGGAATTAGCCGTGTTAGAAAGATAGGGATGAGTTAGTCAGGTTAGAAAGAGGGGGAGGAATGTTCTAGGCAGATTCACTCCCAGTCTGTTAAGAGTTCTTTCTTCATCTACTATTTGTCTTATTTCTTTATCAGAGGGAATTAATGGGAGTTTCCAAAGCAACAAAAGGGACTAAATAGTCTCTTTTATCTAAAATGGCTAAAAGAAAAAATAAATAAATAAAATGGCTAAAAGGACTGCCATCCTTTCTACTTACTTCTCTCTGGACGAGTGCCTGCCTGCATAGGCTGCACCAGGGAGTGTTGGTAACCAAGGAAGGAGGTGGACAAATGATTGGGGCATACCGAAGTTCAGTTGCCCCATCATAGATCTGGATTTTGGCCTCAGTGTGGGACTTTGGGGAGGCAAGGATTGGTTCTGACCCTGAAGTGCTGATATGACCCCCTTCCCCTTCTAGGAAGTGGACATTGTGGTAGCACCGTGCCAAGGCCTCCGGCCCACAGTGGATGTTCTGGGTGACTTGGTGAATGATTTCTTGCCTGTGATAACCTATGCACTCCACAAAGATGAACTCTCTGAAAGGGATGAGCAAGAGCTTCAGGAAATCCGAAAGTATTTCTCCTTTCCCGTATTCTTTTTCAAAGTGCCGAAGCTGGGCTCGGAGATAATCAGCTCCTCCACCAGAAGAATGGAGAATGAAAGATCACCACTCCATCGCCAGCTAACTGACCTGGGCTATCTGAGCAGCAGTCACTGTAACTGTGGGAACCCCAGCCAGGACACCAAAGCTCAGAGCGTGTTGGTGGAGCAAAGTGAGAAGCTGAGACACTTGAACACATTTTCTCACCAGGTGCTACAGACTCACCTGGTGGACGCAGCCAAGGCCCTGAACCTGGTGCACTGCCGCTGCCTCGACATCTTTATTAACCAGGCCTTTGACATGCAGCGGGACCTGCAGATTACTCCCAAACGTCTAGAATATACACGAAAAAAGGAGAATGAGTTGTACGAATCACTGATGAATATTGCCAACCGAAAGCAGGAGGAAATGAAGGACATGATCGTTGAGACGCTTAACACCATGAAGGAGGAGCTTCTGGATGATGCTGCCAACATGGAGTTTAAAGGTAGGTCCTAGAGAACTTGGTAGGGCGTGGGGACTACAGCATCCTCTAACTCTTTTCCAGCTGGAAGTTGAGTTCATTAATTCTGAAGCCCAAAGGAACCTCAGGATCATCTCACCTACCCCCACTGTCATTAGCAGGAGCCCACCTTAAATCATTTAGCCAAGGTGGCATCTTTTGTTCTGAGAGACCTTCCTGGAAGATTCCACCATCATTCCTTCCTAGGACTGTTAGTCCAGCTTTTGGTAAATTCATCCCAATAGTGCTCTTTAGTCTCCCGTTTATATCTGTATCCCCTTGGCCTTGATAAAACTGGAGAAGAGCTGCTTGAAGAATGTCACTGAGTCATGCTTCAACCCTGGCTCCTTTGGCATGGCCCATGCTTCTTTGTCTGTTCTTTTTTGTGTGTCATGGTCTCATTTTCTTTTCAGGCTGCTCCTGAGACCTAACTCAGAAGGATTTCCCAAAGTAGCGGTTTTGGCTTTTCTGGCGTTCCCATTCTTCATGAATGACTGTTAACAAAACTGGGCCAAATGCTTAGTCTGGTCTTTTGGTGTCTGAGGTTTAGATGCTACTGACTTTGTATACTGACTTCTGTATGAACATTAGCTCTACTACCTATTAATTAAAGTACGTGGTTTGCAAGTTACCCTTTAGGTTCTCAGTCATGGCTATGCATCCAAATAACCTGGGAGGCTTTTTGAAAATGTAGATGCTTGAGACCATTAAAGACCACTCCAGACCTAATCAGCATTTCTGACATGGGACCTAGCCTCAGTTTTTTGTCTTTGTTTTTTTCTAAAACAACCTCCCTAGGTGGATTCTGCTTATTGCCATTTTCTAGATGAGGAAACTCAGGCTTAGACAGGTTAAGTACTTTGCTCAAGGTCACACAGCTACTAAATAGTAGAGGCAGAATTTGAATCTAGACAGTCTGATTCCTGAGCCCATACTCTTAATTTCCATGCTTTACTGCTTCTTAATCTATTCCCAGTGACCGATGCTACCATCTTCCTGGGAACCAGCTTCAAAACCTCAGCATGGGGACTTCCCTGGTGGTCCAGTGGTTAAGACTCTGCGCTTCCAATGTAGGGGGCACGGGTTTGATCCCTGGTCGGGGAGCTAAGATCCCACGTGCTGCGCGGCTCGGCCAAATAAAAAAAATAAAAATATTTTAAAAAGTAAAAAAAAAGTCTCAAACAAAAACCTCAGCATGGTCTTTAACTGTTTTCTTTCTCTTGTCCCCGTATCCAGTCAGTTGCCAAGTCCTGCTGAGTCTTCTTCCCTATTTCATATATACCTTTGCTTCTCTATTCCTTCCTCTTTAGTCTAACTGAACTACTGTTACCTGACTGATCTCACTGAGATCTTTCTCTCCTTTCCCCAGTTCATCTTTATTGGCTCTATTTCTGCAGACTGAGTTAAGACTCCTTTAGCCTAGTATTCAAGATCTTCCAAAGCCTAACCCTTTCCAACTTTCTCAGTCTTATTTCCCACTATGCACCTTCCTGTAATTTCTTTTTTGGTTGGTTTCAACTGCTTCCTGTCCTCTGTATGCTTCCTTTATTTTATTTTATTTTATTTTTTGCTTATGCCCTGCCCTAAACCTGAATCTCTTTTATTTGTGAATTTTCAAATCCTACCTACCCTTCAAGGCCTCTTCCAAATAACATTTTTCATGAAGTTGTCTTTAATTTTCTTAGCTAATAATGATTGCAGTTCATCTGAACTCCCATAGAATTTCATCTGGAACTGAAATTTCTGGTATATTTCACTTTTTATCTTATTATTATAGTTGTTTATGTTCCTCTATTTTCTAAAATCCTAGAAATGAAGAACAGGATCTGGGTCTTTATTCATCACTATATCCCTTGCAGCAAATAACAGAGTCTGTGTATAGTATATCTTTGGAGAATGAATGAGTGTGTGAGTGATGGTATATGTTTGTCACACTTATAGATACAAAGGAAATATACTTTAGCAAGCATAGCATGCTTGATTTCTTATAGGTCTTTCTAAAGATGAACAAAGATACCTCTTTGGCGATTTCCCATTGTAGGGAGGAGTTGCTGAGAAGTGCTCACTTCCAGTGGAAATCCTAGGAAATCTTCTGAATGTTTAATTTAATTCAGTGCCTGAATAAAAGACACCGGAGCATCAATGCCAGCATCAGAGTAGACATGATAAAGGGTTGTCAGGGCAGGTAGGTTGAGCAGTCAGTGAAAACATTTGATTGTCTATCATGTACCAGGTAATCATGTTTGGTACCTGGGGCACAGTGGTTAGTTCAGATGTGGAGTAACTGGGAACAAGTACATCAAATGTCTGGCTCTGTTAACTACATCATGGACTTGTGGTTCTACTTACCTAGTTGGCTACATCTTAGACAGGACTTACGTGCTGCTTCTTACCTTGTTCTAATACATTCTGGGTATCCTTCAGGCAATGACAAGTAGATTTAGAAGACAGCTGCCACATATCCTATGGAGCCAGATTTTTTTTTTTTTAATTTATTTTTTGGCTGTGTTGGATCTTCGTTTCTGTGTGAGGGCTTTCTCTAGTTGTGGCAAGCGGGGGCCACTCTTCATCGTGGTGCGCGGGCCTCTCACTATCGCGGCCACTCTTGTTGCGGAGCACAGGCTCCAGATGCGCAGGCTCAGTAGTTGTGGCTCACGGGCCTAGTTGCTCCGCGGCATGTGGGATCTTCCCAGACCAGGGCTCGAACCCGTGTCCCCTGCATTAGCAGGCAGATTCTCAACCACTGCGCCACCAGGGAAGCCCCGGAGCCAGATTTTTATTACTGATTTTTGTTTGTTTTAAAATAAAGGTAATGCATGCATACTAGGTATCATGACATACATACTTTATAAATTATTTATGTTTTGAAAAGATAGTACCTATAAACGTGGTACTTTACTCAAAGATAAAAAGATACTGTCTCCTAGTCATCTAGTTTTCCTCTATATGTTCTTCTGCCCTTGCTTTTTCACTTACCCCATATCTTAGAGATCTTTCCATAAATGTGCAGAGAAATTTGTCTTCTTCTAATGGATATACCTTAATTTATTTAACTGTTCCCCTACTGCTGGATATGTAGGCTGTTTCTTGCTTTCTTTTATTTTTTTTAATAAATTTATTTATTTTATTTATTTATTTTTGGCTGCATTGTGTCTTTGTTGCTGCACGCGGGCTCTCTCTAGTTGCGGCGAGTGGGGGCCACTCTTCGTTGTGGTGCACGGGCCTCTCATTGCGATGGCCTCTCCTATTGTGGAGCATGGGCTCCAGGTGCACAGACCTCAGCAGTTGTAGCACACGGGCTCAGTAGTTGTGGCTCGTTGGCTCCAGAGTGCAGGCTCAGTAGTTGTGGTTCACGGGCCCAGCTGCTCCACAGCCATGTGGGATCGTCCCAGGCCAGGGCTCGAACCTGGGTCCCCTGCATTGGCAGGCGGATTCTTATCCACTGCACCAACAGGGAAGCCCCTTTCTTCCTTCCTTTCTTCCTTTCCTCCCTCCCTCCCTCCTTCCCTTCCTTCCTTCCTTCCTTCCTTCTTTCTCTTCCTTCCTCCCTTTCTTTCTTCCTTTCTTTCTTTCTTTTGTTCCTTTCCTTTCCTTTCTTTTCCTTTCCTTTCCTTTCCTTTCTTTCTCTCTTTCTCTCTCAGAGTATACTGCATTGATCATCATTGTGCATGCATGTATTTGAGACTTGTAAGGGTATATTTCTAGAAAAATAATTCCTAGAAGCAGAAAGAGTAGTTGGGTCAAAGGGTGTATAGATTTCTTTTGTTTATTGGTTGGTTAGCTTAAATTTTTGATAGATATTGCCAGATATCTTCCAAAGAGGTAGTACCAATATAAGTTTCTAACATTAGAGAGGGCCTTTTTAGGAGTGGAATTTTTATAGGTGATTTGTCTTCTCTTAAGTTCTTCTGTCCTCTGGTTTGCAAAACAGACTTTTCTAATCCTGAGAGCTAGTAGCATAGTGGGGACAACGTTCCAGTTTTACTTTTTATTTCTCTAGTAGTTGATTAAAATTGAATTCTTGACTCTTGGATTTTTCTCATTAATATGCTAGGAAGTGTGAATTATTACAAAGATAAGAGGCTTTGGAATCTATGAGCTTTGGATTCAAATGCTAGCTATATTACTTCCTAACTGTACCATCCCTTCCCAGTACCCACTTTATTCTCTCTTTGAGGCTTTTTCCTGACATATAAAATATAACCAGTAATATACCCCTGACAGTGTTGTTGTTGGGGTTAAATTAGATTACATATGAAAAATACTTACTGTGCATTTCAAATAGTCTGCAGTCAATAAATGTTGTTTCTCCTCTTCTATAAATGTGATATAAGAGCTGACAAAATCAATAGGTTCATTCTGTACACAGTTGCTCCTTCTCACGATTCTTAGATGCCTTAAGTAGTTGAGGATTGCATGGCCCATGGTCATACTGAGAGTCAGTTTGTCAGCCATATGCGTTTAGTAGCTGTTGTTCATGGTAGCTCCTTGGGTCTGACTTGGGAGCTGCCTTTATTCAGTGTGCCTGCCCCTTCCCCTCACAGCCAACTAGCTTTTTGCTCTGCCTCCATAGATGTCATTGTCCCTGAGAATGGAGAACCAGTGGGCACCAGAGAGATCAAATGCTGCATCCGACAGATCCAGGAACTCATCATCTCCCGGCTTAATCAAGCAGTGGCTAACAAGCTGATCAGCTCTGTGGATTACCTACGTGAGAGCTTCGTCGGAACGCTGGAACGGTGTCTGCAGAGCCTGGAGAAGTCTCAGGATGTCTCGGTTCACATCACCAGTAATTATCTCAAACAGGTACTCAAAGGGTAGTTAAGAGCGTGTCACAGATAACACATGAAACAGAATCCACCCACGAACCCAGCTTCAAGTTGGTCAAGAATTTCCCTTGCAACTTTTTGCCAGTCCAGTTTGAATTCTATTTTATTTTCCTATCTCATGACCGCTGTCCGTGGGAGGTGCTTGTGAACGGTCAAATTGCGGTTAAGTCAATGAGCAAGAAGATGAAGATGAAGTAAAGGAGCCCAAATAGTCACCAGATAGATGATCAGCCTGCATTGACTCTGCACAGACACTGAGGGATAGATTTGGGAACCTTGAAACTGCACCATGTTCTTGAAATAAATATCATTTATTGCATTTTTTTTTTTTTTTTTTTTTTTTTTTTTTTTTGCGGTACGCGGGCCTCTCACTGCTGTGGCCTCTCCTGTTGCGGAGCACAGGCTCCAGACGCACAGGCTCAGCGGCCATGGCTCACGGGCCCAGCCACTCCGTGGCACGTGGGATCTTCCCGGACCGGGGCACGAACCCGTGTCCCCTGCATCAGCAGGCAGACTCCCGACCACTGCGCCACCAGGGAAGCCCCATTTATTGCATTTTTAATTAGCCACTCTACTCAGGGAATATTGACTTTCGTTTGTGTACTCTCTTTCAGATCTTAAATGCTGCCTATCATGTTGAAGTCACATTTCACTCAGGGTCCTCAGTTACAAGGATGCTGTGGGAGCAAATCAAACAGGTAGAGGTTGTTTAGGGAAGTGTTTTTCAGCCCCTAGTTGGCTTAGGTGAATCTGGTCGCTCCAACAGAAACTGATGTCTAGGGTGTCTGTCCTAAACAAACTGATGTCTGTCAGGGCAGGTGGCCATTTGTCGTGGTTTGCCTGCCTGGGAGAATCCTGGTTTATGCCTGTTCTGAAATAATTATTAACAGTGCCCCCTTTAACTCTTAAAAGTGATGTGTCTAAATGATATTTTATGGAGCCATAAAACCCTGCTTCATTATCTTCTTCATATTTCTTTTTCCCAACCTAAGTGTTTTCTCAGAAGCAGGCTTTGTTGCCAGAGGCCATGAGTGCGGTTTCCTTTCTGATGTTCCATCTGACTCTTCCGTAGAGTTATTTGCTGTGTTTAGAAAGGGGTTTATCAGGCACCCCCAGTACTGAGTGTAACGTATTGATTTGTGAGCACGCAGACTAGGCCTAGTGTTCTTTGATGCTTTCCACTGGGCTGAGCCCCGATTTTGAGGTAGATGGAATTGGAGAGGAGTGCTGGACTTCATACAGCTCTTATCTTAAGATCCTGGCCTAACGAGTGGGTAACCCAGAGAGGGAGGGGTGCTGGTTCTTCCTGGTGGTTCCTGTCTCCCATCCCTCAGTGTTCTCACTGTCCTCACCCTGACAGATCATCCAGCGCATCACATGGGTGAGCCCACCTGCCATCACACTAGAGTGGAAGAGAAAGGTGGCCCAGGAAGCCATCGAGAGCCTCAGCGCCTCCAAGCTGGCCAAGAGCATTTGCAGCCAATTCCGGACTCGGCTCAACAGTTCTCATGAGGCCTTTGCAGCCTCCTTGCGGCAGGTGGGTATATAGGAAAGGACATACAGCTGGATCAATCGGAGAGGAACCTCATCCACTGTGGAATGTTTCATCTACTGCTGTCTACATAATTTTTAAAAAGTCATCAGTATATTTCCTTTCTATTCTGTTAAAGGATAATACTAAGTTACAGGTTGTTTCATCAGTAACTTTTTCATGTGGATATTTCTCTAACTTTAGAGAGAATGGAGGGAACTCAATTAATGTCTCCCCACTTCACTGAGTGAGGAATGAAAATCGAGGGGTAGGAATTTTATATGAGTTTATATAGTATTTTAGGGATGAGTGACAGAAAGGGATGACATTCCAACTTCCATAGTAGTTTGCAGTTATGTGACATCTGCTTATCCCTTTGGGGTGTGCGCGTGTGCATGTGTACATGTGTGTGGAGGGGAGGGTGGGTAGACGTGATTATGCATCCAGGAAGAAAAAGTATTACTTAATGAATGCTCACGGTCTGCCAATCTCTGAGCTATGTTACATATATCTTATTTAATTCTCACAGGTATCCTCATGAGGTAGATATTATTATCCCCATATAATAGGTGAAGAAGCCAAAGCTGGGGACCTGATAAGTCATATTTCTTTCTTCTTTTTCCTTCCCAGCTGGAAGCTGGCCACTCAGGCCGGTTGGAGAAAACTGAAGATCTATGGCTGAAGGTTCGGAAAGATCATGCTCCCCGCCTGGCCCGCCTTTCACTGGAAAGCCGTTCTTTACAGGATGTCTTGCTGCATCGTGAGTCCTTATTTTTTTCCCTAGTAAATTGGAGGAGGAAGGTTCTGGATACCTGACATCCTCATGTCCAACCCTGGAGAACCCCAGTGTCTAAAGCTGCTTCCTTGCGAAGCTGCCTAAACACCCATTGATGTATTTTTGAATTTCTGATGAAGTCTGTTTGGTCCTGCTATTTATATAGTTCAAATAACACAACCAAAGTTTATTCAAATTAAACCAGTTAGGTTACTACCGGTTAAGAAAACATCCAAATTTCTTCCCCTGGCATAATTATGACTTCCTGCTTCTAGGCAGGTCCATGTCTAAGAATCTTAGGGAGGTTGCCCAGCAAGTTCCCATCCTTCCTGCCTTATCTCTGTCTCTGTACCTTATAGGTAAACCTAAACTGGGACAGGAACTGGGCCGGGGCCAGTATGGTGTGGTGTACCTGTGTGACAACTGGGGGGGACACTTCCCTTGTGCCCTCAAGTCAGTTGTCCCTCCAGATGAGAAGCACTGGAATGACCTAGCTTTGGAGTTCCACTACATGAGGTGGGTTCTGGTCTCATTCATCTTCGTGGGGAACGATCCAGAGAAGCAGCTTAGAAGCCTGGTATAAATTCTGTACCAAGAGCTATAGTAAACCTTGTCTCTCCATTCCTATGTCTCAAAATGTTGTAGACCAGTATTCCAGTGTCTGGCCCAGAAATGTGCTCTCTTCAAGGCCTTTCCTGCCTCTACCTGCCCTTTCCCCACCATCCTAATTTTTCAGACCCATCCTTCCATTTGACATTCTTCCTTAGTCCTTAAGGCCTGTCAGTTTTTAGATTCCATAATTCTCTGTCCTCGTTAGAGAGGCCATTCTCTTTGCCCTCTCGCTGTACTGAGGGCTATTACCTCTGGGCCTGGACTCTGCACGGTCTCAGGGTTATTTCTTCCACTGTAGTGACATGCTATGCAAGGTTAGCTCTAGCCCAGACCCTTCCGCTCCTCACCAGGTCTCTGCCGAAGCATGAGCGATTGGTGGATCTGCACGGCTCCGTCATCGACTACAACTATGGTGGTGGTTCCAGCATCGCTGTGCTGCTCATTATGGAGCGGCTGCACCGGGACCTCTACAGTGGGCTGAAGGTGAGGCAGGGCAAGGAGGGAGTGAGGCCCAGCTGGCAGCCAGATCCACAGGTTCCTTTCTGGCCTTTCCTCCTTTCTTCTTTATTCAGAGCCTCTAGCTCTCATAAGACAATGTTGGAGTAATCAAGCTTTATTACCTTCATTTCCAAAAAACCTTAAAAATGTCTCAGAACATGTTTTTTTGCCCAGTTTATATCCAGAATACTGCAGTTCACCACTTTTACCTCTCGTGGTAGTGTAAAAATCTAGACTACACAGAAGAGCAGAAAAGCTTTCTATAACTCTGCTATTCTTTCTCTTTTTTCGTTCTCAGTGAATTAAGCTAGTTTTTATTGTCAACAAATATTTATTAGTGACTACTTTGTACAAGGCCCTGTATTAAGCAACATAAGGGGATGTCAAAAAGTATAATTGGCCAGGGGCTTTTAAAAGAATTGTAGGGACTTCCCAGGCGGTGCAATGGTTAAGAATCCACCTGTCAGTGCAGGGGACACGGATTCGATCCCTGGTCTGGGAAGATCCCACATTCCGCGGAGCAACTAACCCCCACGCCACAACTACTGAGCCCGTGTGCTGCAACTACTGAAGCCCACGTGCCTAGAGCCCGTGCTCTGCAACAAGAGAAGCCAGCGCGATGAGAAGCCCGCGCACCACAATGAAGAGTAGCCCCTGCTCACCACAACTAGAGAAAGCCCGCACGTAGCAATGAAGACCCAACACAGCCAAAAATAAATTCAAAAACAATTTTTTTAAATAAAATAAAATAATTGTAGTCAGTGAATATTTCACGAACAGGTGGCATTTGAGTTGGATAAATGAACCCTGATGGGTAAAAGTTGGGCAGATGGAAAGAAGAGGTCATACCGGGGGAAGGAATAGCTTAGTGCCCAGAACATTTGAAGGACACTGACTGTGTTGGAGAAGCTGGTTCATTTGGGGAATAGAGGGGAGATAATATGCAAAGAAATGTTGGGAACAAATTATAGAAGACCAAAAACGTTAAAAGTTCCATAGCATTCAAATTCTGCCGTAGACAGTGAGAAGTGGAAGATTTTGAATGAAGGTGAAATACCCTCAGTTGGATGTTGAGTTCCCCTCATCTAAAACAGCCACCAGCAGGGAAATAGAGAGGTTTCTTTTGTCTGTCCTCTACATTGGAGCTGGAAAAGCTAACCCCAGAGTATCTGGTAGGTCCCTTCTCGCAGGTGCCTCTTGTACCAGTTTATATGGAATAAGACAGAAGAATCCTCAGATATGCTTGCAGGAGCCATGAGAAATCAATATGGTGAATAAAATGACTCTGCAAGCGGCTTTCCTTCTTCATTTCAGGGAAGTTAAGCTAAGTACCATGTGATGCTTTTCCATAAGTGGGTTAGACAACCATATATGGGCTTTTGGATGAGTGATATAACATTCTCCAGAATTCAAGAGACCCTAAATTGGAGGCTTGGTAGAAGTAAGATGGGTGACTTTGGTATTTGAATCCATAAAACCAAAGGCTAACCAGTCCTACAAAGCAATGGAAGTAAATCTGCCTGAGAGTCCTAGAAATACTCACTTTGAGCCTCTAAGGCAGTTCTAGAGTTTGCTCAGGGTTAGAGATGCACTCATGCCTTCAGGCGTTTGGTTGTGGCTCTCCTAGTCACATTTGGGGATCATCCGGCTGGCCTAAGTGCTGCTTCCAAGGGATCTGACCTGGCCTTTATGGCTTGCCCTTCCTTGCTCTTCCTTTATGTCCCTCTCCTGACTGCCTTCTTCTTCCCTTATTCTCATCCACTTTTCTGTCCTTGTGTGCCCTAGTGTGGTCAGTCTTTCAGTATCTCACAGAAGGAACTCTTCATTGGTATAAGCAAGTTGGATTGAGGAGTTGTCTTCTTAGTGACAGGTAAACCCTTTTGTCTCCCCAAGGCTGGGCTGACCCTGGAGACCCGTTTGCAGATAGCCCTAGATGTGGTGGAAGGAATCCGCTTCCTGCACAGCCAGGGACTTGTCCACCGTGATATCAAACTGAAGAATGTGCTGGTAAGTAAGAGCTGTTTCCCCAAGATAACTCCCTGTCTCTATGTGTAAGTGACCTTTGGAAGGAGGTACACATGAATGTAAATTCGGTCACAGGAAAAGACTGTGACCAGTTAACAGCAGAGTGGATGGATGGTATCTTGGACTTGAAGCTTAGGGAGGAGTTGCATCATAGGCCTAGCTTATATTGCTTAAGATTTTTTCTCCCAACACTGTTGAGAAAATTTAAACTTACAGAAAAGCTAAAAGAGTGGTACAATGAAGACCCACATACTGTTCACCCAGATTCATATTCTCTTTCCTATTGTAGTCTCTCTTTGTTTCTCTCTCTCTCTTTCTTCACACACACACATACACACACGCACACATTTTTTAACTGAACTATATGAGAGTAACTTGCAGATAAAACTTTACTCCTATATACTTCAGCTTGTATCTTCTAAGGAAAAGGACATTCTTCCACTTAATTAAAATGCCATTATTCACACCCAAGAAGTTTAAATTGATACAATATTATTAGTTAATACACAGTCTATATTAACATTTTCCAGTTGTCCCAAATATGTTCAACTATCCCAAATATGGTCTATTTGTTTGTTTGGCCCAAGATCCAATCCAAGGATCATACAGTGCATTTTTCTCATGTTTCTTTAGCCTCTTAATCTAGAATAGTCCTGCCTTTTTTTGCTTTTGTGACATTGATATTTTTGAGGATTCCAGGTCTTGTTATTGCTTAGGGTTTGAGATGCTGGATGAGGACTGAGATGGGTAAACACACCTTAAAAGGTAAGATAGTCATGAACCTACCAGTCCTGTTATCTAAATTATAAAGAACCTTTTGACATACTCCTTTTGAAAATATATTGGATTATCACTGAAGTATCTCTGGCAACACTTAAATGATATATAAAGGGGGCTTCCCTGGTGGCGCAGTGGTTGAGAATCCGCCTGCCAATGCAGGGGACACAGGTTCGAGCCCTGGTCTGGGAAGATCCCACATGCTGTGGAGCAACTAAGCCTGTGAGCCACAACTACTGAGCCCACGTGCCACAACTACTGAAGTCCACGCGCCTAGAGCCCGTGCTCCGAAACAAGAGAAGCCACCACAATGAGAAGCCCACACACCATAAAGAAGAGTAGCCCCCGCTCACCGCAACTAGAGAAAGCCCGCTTGCAGCAATGAAGACCCAACACAGCCAAAAAATAAATAAATAAATAAATTTATTTTAAAAGATGATATATAAAGATGATAGCAGTTTTGGGGGGAGGGAAATATCTTCCTAAAATTCTAGGCTGGAACCTAAGAGGCTTGTCAATAGCCAAATGAGACAGATTTTTTTTTTAATTTTTATTTTTATTGAAGTATAGTTGGTTTATAATATGTTAGTTTCTGGTGTACAGCAAAATGATTCAGTTCTACATATATATTCCTTTTCATATTCTTTTCCATTTTATGTTATTACAAGATATTGAATGTAGTTCCCTGTGTTATACAATAGGATCTTGTTGTTTATCTGTTCTATATATATAAGTTGTTATATGCTAATCCCAAACCCCTAATTTATCCCTCCCCTACCCCCTTCCCCTTTGGTAACCATAAGTTTGTTTTCTATATCTGTGAGTCTGCTTCTGTTTTGTAAATAAGTTCATTTGTATCATATTTTAGATTCCACATAGAACTGATATCACATGATATTTGTCTTTTTCTGTCTGACTCACTTCACTTCTTTTGATAATCTCTCGTTCCATCCATGTTACTGTACTATTTCATTCTTTTTTATGGCTGAGTAGTATTCCATTGTGTGTGTGTGTGTGTGTGTGTGTGTGTGTGTGTGTGTGTATACATACATCTTCTTTATCCGTTCACCTGGGACAGATTTATTGTCTTGGACCTCAGGAAAGGAAACTAGAGGGAATTAAAAAACCCTCCTCAGCTGACTAGAGGACCTCAACCTTCTTATTTAGCAACTTCCTGCCCTGGGTTCTGGAGGTCAGAGGAGAATAATCAGGAACTAATAATACTTTCCTCAGTGCCCTTCATTTATTCATTCATCCAAGATTTGCTAAGCTCCTGATATGTGGCACTATGCTAAGTGCTAAGTACTATGCTAAGTACAAAGATGAAAAAGGCAGTCCTTGCCATCAGGTTGTTTACAGTATGGGGAGAAGACAGTAATGGGAGTGAATCTAGAGGCCGGGAGAATAGAGGCAGAGTTGATTAAGTACTACTGTGAGGTAGATGCCTACTTTTGAGCTTGGGTATGCAGCTGAGCGCTACGTGCAGGACCAGGCATAGAATGACTCTCACCCTGCTTTGTTGGCAGTTGGACAAGCAGAACCGTGCCAAGATCACTGACTTAGGATTCTGCAAGCCAGAGGCCATGATGTCAGGCAGCATTGTGGGGACACCAATTCATATGGCCCCTGAACTTTTCACAGGTAAGCTGGAGGGCAGGGAGTGGGTTTGGGCAGGGCTCCGTGTTTTAACCAAGTGCTACCCTTTGGGCTAAGTAGTATCCACAAGTACTACTGGCAGTTCTGGCACAGGGAGGGGAGAAACCAGAACAGGGGAAACCTAAGACAAGTAGGGGGACACGTGAAGAGGTAAAGGGGCAAGAAAGAAAAGTGTAAATGGGAGTCACCAACTGTTGTTTTGGATGTCTCTCTGGGCTATTAGTGCCATCATTGCCATAGTCAACCAATTATTTAATCCTAAAGTATTGATTGAATAATTCCTATATAATAAGAGTTGTCCTCTATCATTAAAGAACTTACAGTTGACAGAGATATATTGAGAGGTAAAATAATTAAGAAGCAGTATAAGACAACATGTGATTAAGTGCTACATAATGTTGGTGTTCAGAGAAGAAATGTTAGATGGTTTTGTGGTAGAGGTGAAATTCTGGATAGAAACTGAATGAGATCTGGAAAATTTGGTAGGTGGGAAGGGAAGTCAATATATTTATTAATATATTCTTTGAGCTAGGCACTGTGGGTATGTTATATCATATATTTTGTTCCATTTAATCCTCATGACAATTCTGTGGTGATATTGATGCATTTTTATGTCCATGTCATGGATTAAGTTGAGGCCAGATTGATGAAGAAACCCACCCCAAAACACTGAGCTAGAAGTAATGAGGCTGGGATTGGAATTTAGGTCTTTCTGTCTCTAGAGTCCAACCATGTTAGGTAGGAGAGAAAATTCTGGAGGCTGGGGGAGCGGAAATAGGAGCAAAATTGCCGATTAGAAATAAGCATGACACGAAAGAAATCAGTTCGGGAAGTAATAGCAAACAAGTTGTAGATAAGATATATTTGAGCTTGAAATTTATGCAGTGGAGTGAAGGCTTGATGTGAAAGAAGTAAGGAGCTATTGGGCTTTTGAACAGGTGAGGGATGAAAAGAGATGTTCATGGAAATGTTTAGTAGCAGTAGGTAAGGCAGATTGAGTGGCAAGAGCCATGTAGGGAGACCAGTGGTGGAGACCAGACCTAGGATTAAGTTGGTAGTAGTGCTGAAACAAAAAATGTTACAGATTTGAGATCAATTCAGAGGAAGGATGGGCAAGATTTTGTAATTAACTTGATATGGGTGATGAACAGGAATGAATGACTAAAAGATGACTCCAAGGTTTTGAGCCTGAATGGATGAGGAAGGTTGCGTCATTGCCGGGGAAGGTGGAAAGGGAATGGCAGGTCACTTGTTAGTATTGGTAAGACTTAAAATTAGCAATTTATAATATTTGGATTTCTCTCATTAGCCGCAAGTCTTCCCCCAACCCTTCATTGAGTGATACATATAAGGATTAGGAGTTAGTTGGATAGCTGTAGTCCTACGCACATTGAAAAGAAATAGACAGTCATCATTTTTCTTTCCCTGACTTTTACAAAAATTTCTATTCCCACTTTTATTATTTTATCTTGGCTACTTCATATTTAAATTCATTTGATTATTTCTACTGCAGTTCATCCTACTGCTGTAAAAAATAATCTTTCTAAAATATTTTCTTCATGTCACCTCCTGCTCTAAAGGATAAATTACTCCTGCTGCCCATCAAATCCAGACTCTTCTGTCCGACTTTAAAAATCTTTATGTTATGGTTCCAACCTATCTACCCACCTGTATTTCCCAACTTTATTTCCCTAACATGACCTTTCAGGATTAATCTTTTTGATTGTCCCATTAAAATGAAGGCCCGGACTCCCCTGGTGGCACAGTGGTTAAGAATCCGCCTGCCAATGCAGGGGACACGGGTTCAATCCCTGGTCCGGGAAGATCCCACATGCCGCAGAGCAACTAAGCCCGTGCGCCACAACTACTGAGCCTGTGCTCTAGAACCTGTGAGCCACAACAGCTGAGCCCGAGTGCTGCAGCTACTGATGCCCGCGTGCCTGGAGCCGGTGCTCCGTGACAGGAGGAACCACCGCAATGAGAAGCCCGTGCACCGCAGCGAAGAGTGGCCCCTGCTTGCTGCAACTGGAGAGGACCCGTGCGCAGCAACCAAGGCCCGACACAGCCAGAAATGAATGAATGAAAGAATAAATAAATCAATTTATTTATTTTAAAAATAAAAAAGTACTTCACACAAACAATAATCAAATACAAAATATAATGACTATCAGTGAAATATAAAATAAATAAAATAAAGTAAAAGGCCTGTTTTCCTTCCCCTTTGTCAAGTTCTAGTCTTGGCTCTTCTAATCTTTAGCCCTCCCAGTGCCATAGTTTTTCGTATTATAAAATGGGCATTATAAATGTGTCCTGCCTAACAGGGTTGTTATAAGAGATAATGGGCATTAAAGGCTTTAGGAAAGAATGTGTAAAGGCCTCTGCAGATGCAAGTTAGTGGTGATGCTGTTGATTCCCTCCCTGGCTCACTACTTGTCACCCTTTCTTGCTGTAGGGAAGTATGATAATTCTGTGGATGTCTACGCTTTTGGCATTCTTTTCTGGTATATCTGCTCAGGCTCTGTCAAGCTCCCTGAGGCATTTGAGAGGTGTGCCAGCAAAGACCATCTCTGGAACAATGTGCGGAGAGGTAAGAACCACGAGCCTTGCTTTGCCCTGACTCCCCAGAAGAGAGCAGACTGAGACCAGGCACTGCCGCAGCGGCCTCCTGTCCTCCTCTCTGGCCACTCCACAGCAGGACCTCATACACGTTTAAACCATCATGGAATCCAGAAAGGACATTTAAGTCAAACCTCTGCTTCCAGGCAGCGTGGTTCTGAACTCTCAGACAGGTTTTTATCTTTAAAATTTCTAATTCTTCAACATCCTATGCCAGTGTATTCCAGTTTTTCTTCACAGTTACTATTAGGTTCTAACCTAGATAGCTGCAGCTGAAGCCAAAGCTCACTGCATTGTGTAGCATCCTGAGCCCCAACTGGGGCCCTAGTTCCCTGGATCCTCTGCAGAGAGTGGCTCACTGATTGAGCAAAAGCCTTTCACTTCTCTGGGAAGAAGGACTGTGCTGGTTCTTCCCAGACCAAAGAAGTCATTTGTGACTCCATCAGTTTCAAGAGGACAGAGCCTGTGAACTGATCATGCCTCTTCATTGTGTCGGTTCCCTTCTCGCCGCCTCCGGTCTTATTTCCATGCTCCTCTCTCTAGGGGCCCGTCCAGAACGCCTCCCTGTGTTTGACGAGGAGTGCTGGCAGCTGATGGAAGCCTGCTGGGATGGTGACCCCTCGCAGAGACCTCTCTTGGGCATTGTCCAGCCCATGCTCCAGGGCATCATGGACCGGCTATGCAAGTCACATTCTGAGAGGCCTAACAGAGGACTCGATGATTCTACTTGAAAGCAGAGACCTTTCTCTTTCGCTCTTTCTTTCTTTCCTTCCCCTCACCTTTTGGCTATGGGAAGAATTTGACATTCATTACAGAGAGCTCCCAAGGGGACTGATGCTTGCGGGGCAACTTGAGACCTTCCCAGGCACAGATGACTCCTGGATAGGGAAGAGTTGGATGGCTGTGAGCATATCCAGCAGTTCACTGATGCCCAAGCTGTTTCTTTAGCCAAAAAGTCAGTATAAATCTCTTCTGTATGAAATTTCAAGAAAAGTCTTACCTAGTTCCCTTTTCCAGACTGTCTTTTAACTCCAGCCATAATCAGGACTCTGTGCTCCCATAGTGGAGCCCACATTCCTAACATTCTTTGGAAGTCTTAGTTCATAGCTCCGTTTACACATGGGAGGTTAGGTTTTTCTCCACCCAGAGTCCCTTTTCAGTTTATCCCCCGTGGCTTAGTCTGCTCTCAGATACCAGTTTTCTAGCAGATTGCGCACATATTTTGCCTGAGTAGGGAGAAGCAAGGGAGGGGCTAACGCTTAGTAAGGAGATGAGCGGTTGCAGTTCATTTTTTAAAAAGTATTCTGAGAAAAGGTGCAGGTCAGCCAGAGTCCACATGTAGATATTTGGAAGTGTTATTTAAACACTCAGCAGGCTGAGTACAGGAATACATATGTATAACACGTGTGTATACTTTGCTTTTGTTGAATAACAGTGTCTGCTAATTTGGGGTTCTTCTGTTGCTTGGCATCCATTATTTAGGTGATGCAATGCCATGAAATGTACTGTATTGTATATTACTTGGGAAGACACTAGATATTCAAAGAGGCCTGGCAGCACTTGGGCTGTAGAGGGCTCAACAAGGCCAAAGTCCTGAAGATTTTACCTCCTAGCTTTGGTTGTCTGTGCTCCCACGTGGTGAGGTGAGATTGTGGCAGGGGGAGGAAGAAGGATGGGATGAAAGAGTTACCCTTACTGTGTTCCATCCTTCTTACCAACTTAATTAGGGCAATTTACCCCAGCCTGAAAATGATTACCTGGCCATTTTTAATGTGCTTGAGGTCTGGTCGCTTCTGTTGCTTCAGAATTGAGTGACGGACCTTCCTGCAGAGCAATCAGAAGACGCGGTGGAGCCTGGGGCTCCAGAGTAGCTGCCTTAGTGCCTAGGGAGCCAGCAGCAAGGTCAGTCTGGGGGCGTTGCGGAATGCACGTCGGGGTGAGGTTTCCACAGGCATGCCCTAGTTCCCTGGATCCTCTGCAGAGAGTGGCTCATTGATTGAGCAAAAGCCTTTCACTTCTCTGGGAAGGAGGACTGTGCTGGTTCTTCCCAGACCAAAGAAGTCATTTGTGACTCCATCAGTTTCAAGGGGACAGAGCCTAGGCAGCAGCTTCTCCTAATTTTTAACACTAAAATTCAAGGAAAGAGTGAAGGGAGGGATATATTACTACCACGGATAGAAACAGGGGACTGGTAGAACTCTCAAGCAGTACCTGTCAGCTCTCCAACGCGTTTTTTTTTGCATTTTCACTTGAGCTGCCAAAGAGGTGTTGACAAAGCTTTTTCCTGATCAGCAAAGTGGTTTGGGGTAGCGGGGCTGCAAAGTGATAACTGCACTGAATGACACTTTATTTTTTGGCTTATTATTTAGCACTGAGAAGCCAAAAGGGATTGGTGATTATAACAGCACTTTGGGGAACAGACTCCCTCTGGCCTTGCTTTGGAGAGACGGCATGCGTGGTATTCCATCTGACTAATCAGGGAACCTCCTAAGTTCATACTGCATCAGAGTGGAATAAATGGCCCTCGAAGAGTCCATTGCCGAAAGAGTAGTTGCTTTCTTTGAGTTTTCAAAGCTTGATTTTTGGATTTGCTGGATCAAATAACCCACTTTTTCTTTAAAAGAAAAAAAAAGAGGGTTTATCCTTCTAAATGTGGGGGTGGGGTGGGTTAGGGCTAGTGTGATGTTTAAGTGGGTTAGGAGGGAGTCAACTTGAGAAACCTGTATGGCAAACTCCCTTGGGGGGTTTTAAGTACACTACTGTTCTGAAAAGGGTTTTATTTTTAACTTTATCTGCTTTGTTAACTAACATCCAGTCCACAGAGCTGACTGAAGAGACTGTGTGTGAACACCTGACACTGGGGGGACACCTTACTCAGAGGGTTGGAAAGGAAATTGGCCTGGACAGCTTGTTGTCTTTTATCTTTATGTAATGTTTTTGTTTGTTTCAAAGGACTAATGTTTATTATTACAGTGTTAAATAAAAAGTGTAATATACTAAGTGTGTAGAATAAAAGTGCAATAACAAGAGAAAATTACTTTGGCACAAACTTCAGTTCTTACACGCTCTCCCTCCTTGTGCTACCTGTCTCTTTCCATGATATTGTTACAGCGGGACAGTGTTAATTGTGTATATTTTTAAGAGATGCAACTATGGGTTAAGTCTTCATTTAGTGTAATTTTGAATGGCTGGGTTTGGTTTTATAGAGTATTGTGTCTCCTTCTGGGGTGCACAAACACCAGATGTGCTGTATAATAAAGATCACATTCACGTTTTAGGTTCATATCTGTTTGGCTTTTGTTTTCCCTTAACCTCACTGTGTCTACAGAATGCTCTCTATTCCATTCCATTTCCACTGGGACCCTAGAGGTCTTTTAGTTTGCCTTGGAGATCGATGGAACATGTTACTCTCCCCCATGGATTGCTCTCGGTCTCTGGGCACTTGACATAACCACTACCAGAGGGTAAGGCCCGGGAATGGGAGGCAGGAGAGCCAAGACGGGGGCAAAGTGGAGTGATAGCAATTTATTTTTCAGAGCCTCTCCCGGGTTCACACCCTTTCCGCCAGCCTCTTTTCAGCACGAACTTGCAACATTCTGAACTTGTGCACAAGCCTATGTACTCTTCATTACACTGTGAGAGAATCTGGGCGTGGAATCTATATATGGGCCTATCTGCATTTGGAATATGTGAATTTTCTTTTTAGCCTCAGCCTGCTCTTCAGATTTGCTTGCTCGGCAGTGCCTGATGGACACCATCATAGGCCTCTACCAGCAGAGCAGCACTATCTGTAGCCACCAGGGACTGTCAGTCAGCACGCAGCATGCCTTCTCCCAGAGGGTGTGCGTGTTTGTTTTGTTTTGGATTACCACATCATACTCATAGCTGCTTCACTTTTTGCTGTAACTGCTTGTGATCTGACTGCAACACAAGTTTGGCCAGGAGATGGCAGCACACCTTGAACAGTTGATGTGTTTGTGATTAAGTCTTAAAGAAAAAGCTAAGGTTGAATCTCTGGTTCTCAGCCTCCCCTACACAATAGTCATCTAATGTAGATAAGCCTGTTACACTTGTGAAACTCTCCACTAACTCCAGCCATCTTTCACAGCTAAATATATCCCATCTTTATGCATATACCGTATATTCTCCTACTATAAAGTTCAGAATGACTGAGTTCTCTTCCTCATCATTATTATTTTGGAGAAAATAGTTTGTGGTATATACATTTTTAGATTGCGTATGCTTTTCCAAGAACACAGTCCTCAGCGGCCTTGTTCTTTAAGCAGGGCAACTGGGGTGGCCTTCCTGGCCTTCCAAACCCCTGTTTGGGTGGGGCTCAGAGGGGAGAGGCCTAGTTTCTGAACATTATTAAATTCAACTTCAGAATTTCTGTCTTTAACAGGTCCCCAAGGAGTCCACAAAGTGCTAATTGAATAGCCTGCTTTCAAGTGTAGTTATCACAGGTGGCTATGTACTGGTTGAGACCTCTTAGGGCACTTCTAGGGATGGCCTGTTCCTTAGCATATTCTAAAGGTAGCATTTCAGATCAGTGGGAAAATCGACTATTTAACAAAACTGGCTATCCATCTGAGAAAAAATAGACTCAAATCATCATGCAAAAAAAGGTATACCAAAGATCTAAATGTGAAAAAAGGCTGTAAAGGAACTAGATAATAGCACACACATTATTTACCATATGCTCGGCACTATTCTAAATGCTTTACCTGTACTCACTAACTTAATCCTCACCACAACCCCATTTTACTGATGAGAAAACTAAGACATAGAGAGATTAAGGGTCATGCAACTGATACGTGCCAGAACTGGGATGTGAAACTAAGGAGTCCGGCACCAGAAACTCTGCTTCTACAGAGGACCACTGCACTGTGCTGCCTCTAGGAGAAAATGTATGTAACTATGTATACTTATAGTTGGGGGGCAGGAAGAACTTTTTTTTTTTTACATCTTTATTGGAGTATAATTGCTTTACAATGGTGTGTTAGTTTCTGCTTTATAACAAAGTGAATCAGTTATACATATACATATGTTCCCATATCTCTTCCCTCTTGCGTCTCCCTCCCTCCCACCCTCCCTGTCCCACCCCTCTAGGTGGTCACAAAGCACCGAGCTGATCTCCTTGTGCTATACGGCTGCTTCCCACTAGCTATCTATTTTACGTTTGGTAGTGTATATATGTCCATGCCACTCTCTCACTTTGTCACAGCTTACCCTTCCCCCTCCCCATATCTTCAAGTCGATTCTGTAGTAGGTCTGTGTCTTTATTCCTGTCTTAACCCTAGGTTCTTCATGACATTTTTTTTTTTTTTTTTTTGGTACACGGGCCTCTCACTGTTGTGGCCTCTCCCGTTGCGGAGCACAGGCTCCGGACGCGCAGGCTCAGCGGCCATGGCTCACGGGCCCAGCCGCTCCGCAGCATGTGGGATCTTCCCGGACCGGGGCACGAACCCACGTCCCTTGCATCGGCAGGCGGACTCTCAACCACTGCGCCACCACGGAAGCCCATGACATTTTTTTTTTCTTAAATTCCATATATATGTGTTAGAATACAGTATTTGTCTTTCTCTTTCTGACTTACTTCACTCTGTATGACAGACTCTAGGTCCATCCACCTCATTACAAATAGCTCAATTTCGTTTCTTTTTATGGCTGAGTAATATTCCATTGTATATATGTGCCACATCTTCTTTATCCATTCATCCGATGATGGGCACTTAGGTTGTTTCCATCTCCGGGCTATTGTAAATAGAGTTGCAATGAACATTTTGGTACATGACTCTTTTTGAATTATGGTTTTCTCAGGGTATATGCCCAGTAGTGGGATTGCTGGGTCATATGGTAGTTCTATTTGTAGTTTTTTAAGGAACCTCCATACTGTTCTCCATAGTGGCTGAACCAATTCACATTCCCACCAGCAGTGCAGGAGTGCTCCCTTTTCTCCACACCCTCTCCAGCATTTATTGTTTCTAGATTTTTTGATGATGGCCATTCTGACTGGTGTGAGATGATATCTCATTGTAGTTTTGATTTGCATTTCTCTAACGATTAATGATGTTGAGCATTCTTTCATGTGTTTGTTGGCAGTCTGTATACCTTCTTTGGAGAAATATCTATTTAGGTCTTCTGCCCATTTTTGGATTCGGTTGTTTGTTTTTTTGTTATTGAGCTGCTTGTAAATTTTGGAAATTAATCCTTTGTCAGTTGCTTCATTTACAAATATTTTCTCCCATTCTGAGGGTTGTCTTTTGGTCCTGTTTATGGTTTCCTTTGCTGTGCAAAAGCTTTGAAGTTTCATTAGGTCCCATTTGTTTATTGTTGTTTTTATTTCCATTTCTCTAGGAGGTGGGTCAAAAAGGAGCTTGCTGTGATTTATGTCATAGAGTGTTCTGCCTATGTTTTCCTCTAAGAGTTTGAAAGTTTCTGGCCTTACATTTAGGTTTTTAATCCATTTTGAACTTACTTTTGTATATGGTGTTAGGGAGTGATCTAATCTCGTACTTTTACATGTACCTGTCCAGTTTTCCCAGCACCACTTATTGAAGAGGCTGTCCTTTCTCCACTGTACATTCCTGCCTCCTTTATCAAAGCTAAGGTGACCATATGTGTATGGGTTTATCTCTGGGCTTTCTATCCTGTTCCATTGATCTTTCTGTTTTTGTGCCAGTACCATACTGTCTTGATTACTGTAGCTTTGTAGTATAGTCTGAAGTCAGGGAGCCTGATTCCTCCAGCTCCGTTTTTCGTTCTCAAGATTGCTTTGGCTATTCGGGGTCTTTTGTGTTTCCATACAAATTGTGAAATTTTTTGTTCTAGTTCTGTGAAAAATGCCAGTGGTAGTTTGATAGGGATTGCATTGAATCTGTAGATTGCTTTGGGCAGTATAGTCATTTTCACAATGTTGATTCTTCCAATCCAAGAACATGGTATATCTCTCCATCTATTTGTATCATCTTTGATTTCTTTCATCAGTGTCTTATAGTTTTCTGCATACAGGTCTTTTGTCTCCTTAGGTAGGTTTATTCCTAGATGTTTTATTCTTTTTGTTGCAATGGTAAATGGGAGTGTTTTCTTGATTTCATTTTCCAATTTTTCATCATTAGTGTATAGGAATGCCAGAGATTTCTGAGGAAGAACTTTCTTGAATATGATCAGGAACCCAGAAGCCATAAGGAAAAAAAGTGATAGAAATTATATAAAGAACATATATAAGAGCCAAAGACACGAAAACCAAAATTAAGACTAATCAGTAGTTTAGAGAGAACAATTGCAATATATAACTGATAAAAAGTTCATATTCCTAATAATATGAAGAAATCAATCAAAAAATCTAAAGGCAAACTGATTAATAAATATTTGAAAAAAGATGTTCATCTATACTAACAATCGGGGAAAACCAAGATGATATTTCATCTATCAAATTACTAAAAATAAATATGAAAAACCTATTCATAAGTGTGGAGGATGAGCACTACCTATGTTGTTGGGGAGTGGATACAGCTGCAAAAGGCAATTTGGCAGTAAATATTACAAAAAATGTTAATGTATATATCCTTTGCGCCAGAAATGACTTCCAGGGAGTCCCTACCTACAGAAATATTTGCACATGTGTGCAAAGCTATGTAAGTACAAGGGTGTTTATTGCATCATTATTTGTAATACTAAAAAGTTGGAGGCAGGGCTTCCCTGGTGGCACAGTGGTTGAGAGTCCGCCTGCCTATGCAGGGGACACGGGTTCATGCCCCGGTCCAGGAAGATCCCACATGCCGCGGAGTGGCTGGGCCCGTGAGCCATGGCCGCTGAGCCTGCGCATCCGGAGCCTGTGCTCCGCAACGGGAGAGGCCACAACTGTGAGAGGCCCGCGTACCGCAAAAAAAAAAAAAAAAAGGATATATTTAGTATGACCCCTTTTTTGGTAAAAATCCCTTCCATTCTTCCATAACACCAAATTATCTGGAGATCTAGTCCATCTCTTTATATACATGCATAGAAAAAAGTCTGTAAGAATATATATCAAAATGATAACAGTGGTTTTCCTAGGGAGAGAACTTCCAACTTTTAGTGTATTGATTTTCTGTTATTGTATTGTTCATCTGCTATGAACATCTATTTTTTTTTTTGTAATTTAAGAAAATGAATGAAATGGCTAATTTAGGAGAAAGGAAATATGTATTGGAAAGACATTAGGGGCTCACAAAATCAACAGGAAACTATAAGTTCAGGCTCATAGATAGAATCAGCGGGTTGGAACCAGAGCAACTCTTCTTCATTGTGGCTGTGAAGAACCATCTTCACTCCTGATGCGTCCACAGCCAGGGAGGATTTTCTCAACTGGCCCAGCACGGGCCCCAGGCCTATCTCCTACCTGTACTGGTTCTGAACTAGAAGGCTCTCTCCCCTCCAGATTCCACGGTGGGAGACAAGCGCCTAGATTTGCCTGCTCACTAAAACCGCATTCAGTGGAGAAGTAATTCCTGAAAGGTAATCAAAGAACAGTTAGAAAAAGGACCTAGATTCAGGACAGGCTCCAGGTTGACAGATGTCCACTACAGTTCACCTCTTGGGCTGCTCGACATCCATATCCAGTCTTCTGGCACTACTGGGAGGCCAGGTCGTGGAAGGAGATTTATAGATTGGAACCTGTGCATGGAGGGGAAACAGCTGGGTCTCTGGTAAGTTCATTTTTAAATCTCTGGACCTTTTTTTCATTGTAAGAAGACCCCCTTAGCTTCTGTTTCCTTTTTTCCGCCTTCCTTGTTTTCTTAGCATGGCTTCCCAACAAGATTGATCACAAAGACACTCAAGCACCTAGCAATGTGCTAAATCAGAAGCCTTTTTTTTTTTTTTTAAATCGAAGTGTAGTTGATTTACAATGTTGTGTTAGCTTCTGGTGTACAGTAAAGTGATTCAGTTATACATATATATATATATATATATATACACACACACATATATATATTCTTTTTCATATTCTTTTCCATTATAGTTTATTACAAGATATTGAATATAGTTCCCTGTGTTATACACTAGGACCTTGTTGTTTATCTATTTTATACATAGTAGTTTGTATCTGCTCAGAGGCTTTCTATATATGGATTCCAGGAACTGAGAAGGTAAAAGGATGAGGTGATTGCCAGGCTCAATGTGAAGCCACAGGCTCTGAAAATTAAGGGAGCTGCTCCTGGTTCCAAGCTGGCAACGTAGAGAAACAACACAGAATTAGTCTGAGACATTCTACTGAACAGGATTTGCTTACAATTTTTAAAAATTATTACTTATGGGCTTCCCTGGTGGCGCAATGGTTGAGTCCGCCTGCCGATGCAGGGGACACGGGTTCGTACCCCCGTCCAGGAAGGTCCCACATGCCGCGGAGCGGCTGGGCCCGTGAGCCACGGCCACTGAGCCTGCGCGCCCGGAGCCTGTGCTCTGCAACAGGAGAGGCCACAACAGCGAGAGTCCCGTGTACCGCAAAAAAAAAAAAAAAAAAAAAAAAAATTATTACTTACTATTTGCTACCTGCAAAAAAGCATGTGTAACATCCTTGTAAATCTGTGGACCAGGACATTACCATGGTCTTGAAGGCCCTCTGTGCTCTTCCCAGATGCCAGTCGCCTGCCTCTCTCCCCCACCTCAAGGTTACTATTGTGCTTATCATTCTCTTGCTTAAAAAAAAATTTTTTTCCCCAAATACACATGTACCCTAAACAATACATAATTTGGTTTTGTATGTTCTTGAGCTTTACAAAAATGCTGTTACCTGTATTTAACCTTCTGTAACTTTATTTTCACTCCCATGTCTCTGATTTTCATCCAAGCTAATCTGTTGTCACTGTAGTATAATACACCTCACTGCAGTGTATTACTCCAATGTGCACATGTAGTGCAGTCGAGCCATTTGCTTTTCCTCAGGGAACCAACTTTTGGTTTGGTTGTTTTCCCATTGTATCTCTTGTTTTCTATTTCATTAATTTCTGCTCTTGTCTTAGTTATCTTTGTTCTTCTTTTTAGGGTTATTCCATTGTCCATTTTCCCAGAACCTTCTTTTTTTTTTTTTAATAAATTTATTTATTTTTGGCTCCCTTGGGTCTTTGTTGCTGTGTGTAGGCTTTCTCTAGTTGCCGCGAGTGGGGGCTACTCTTCGTCGTGGTGTGCAGGATTCTTATTGTGGTGGCTTCTCTTGTTGCGGAGCATGGGCTCTAGGCGTGCGGGCATCAGTAGTTGTGGCACGTGGGCTCAGGCTCAGTAGTTGTGGCTTGCGGGCTTAGTTGCTCCACGGCATGTGGGATCTTCCCGGACCAGGGCTCGAACCTGTGTCCCCTGCACTGGCAGGCGGATTCTTAACCACTGCGCCTCCAGGGAAGCCCCTCCCCCCCATTTCTTGAGTTGGATGCTTAGCTTATGGATTTTCAATCTTTCTAATGTAAACATTTTATAATCTTTCAATCTTTCAATCTTTCTAATCTTTCTTTCAATCTTTCTAATGTAAACATTTACGTTCAGAATTTCCCTTTAAATACAACTACTGCTGCATCCCATAACTTTTAATATGTAACATTTTTTGTTATTATTCAGTTTTAAGTGTTTTCTCATTGCCATTGTGATTTCTTCTTTGCCCTGAGTTTTACATAGGCATGTTTTAAAATTTCTAAGTGTGAGGATAAATTCCTTTATGTTTTTGTGGGCAGACAGCATGGTCTGTATGATGCCAGTTCTTAAAAATTTGTGGGAACTTGCTTTATGGACTAGCTCATGGTGAATTTTATTTTTTTAATGGTTAAGATGATAAATTTATTTTATGTGTATTTCACCGTGATAAAAAAAATTGGGGGAAAAAAAGGGATTGAAGTTCTGATACACGTTACAACATGGATGAAGTTCAAAACATCACGCTAAGAAGCCAGTTACAAAAGACCACACATCATATATTCCATTTACATGAAATGTCTACACCAGGTAACTCCGTAGAGATGGTGCAGTTTGGTGGCTGTCGGGTGCTTAGCGGAGGAGCTGCGACTGCTCGTGGGCACGAGGTTTTCTTCCTGAACGTGTTTCAGAAACGGCAGAGGTGGTGAACCTACAAAACGCCACTGAATTGTTCAGTTTATTTTTTTTAAGTGGTCAAAATAGCACATTTTATGTTAGGTGTACTTTACACCATTTTTTAAAAACCCTATAGAACCGATTAAATTCAGGCTGACAACCTGCACAGAAGGTGCTGGAAGGGGCTTTGCTGCCACGAACACAGGCCCGGCTGGACATGCCCAGGCATGACCTCGAGGCTGCATCTCTGCCGTGTGTCCCTGTCTGGCTACCTACCGCCCATCAGACCCACCAGCATCTGCATGCGGTCCTGACCCGGGTCAAGGGTGCCATTTGTCCCACCAGCCTGACCCTTCTCACTCGCCCAGCCTTGGCAGTGAACACCAATGCCCACGCAGGTGCCAGGATCACGCCTGCACCCGGACCATGGGGGGACCAGCGCAGGGCCGTCCTAACTGCCCAAGGTCATTGTCACGATAGAGCTGGACGAGCAGAGCCCGGGAGAGGACGCCACCCCCACCCTCCATCCACCCCACCCCCCACCGGCCGCCGAGAGGCTACTGGAATGTTCCAACAAAAGCGAGTGGCCCGGAGCTCCGAGCCGCCCCTGGTGAGCATCTCAAGGACCTGCTTGCGAGTGGGGATGGCCCCACATTCTCCACATTCCGCCGTGGTGATGCAGCCCCTGCCCACGCGTCACCCCACATCACCCTCCAGCAGAGACCCCGTGACCCCCACGACCCCAGGAGGGCACCGCATCGGCTGTGCCGACCCCCATCACCATCCCCTACGTGAGGCCCCAGACAGGCGTCCACGCGGGGATGAAGCCAGGAGGGAACCGAGTCGGGGACAGAACGGACAGGCCCGAGCCCCTCGGGGCGGCACTGCCAGGGCCCTGGCCTGAGCTGATGGTCGGGCAACCGGAGACCGAGATGCAGAGATGCTTGGGCGACCCCCGTGCCGCGGGCCAGCACGGGCTGCTGGCGACGGCTCTGGGCAGACAGACAGCCTGTCACTGTGGT
The DNA here is from genome assembly GCF_003676395.1 of Aethalodelphis obliquidens. Lineage (NCBI taxonomy): Eukaryota > Metazoa > Chordata > Mammalia > Artiodactyla > Delphinidae > Aethalodelphis > Aethalodelphis obliquidens. The sequence continues at coordinate 2,146,269 of NW_020837992.1, read as the reverse complement.
TGAGAGCCATCAAGGGGGCAAAGAAACGAGCTGGGGGACCCCTCGTACAGAGCACAATGGAGGGGACCCTCCTTCCAGCAGGAAGGTCTACCTTATTTTATCCTTTTATGTGTCTGAAAAGACAACATGAACTATCAAAAGTGCGCCACTTCTGTGATACGTGGGTACCCCAGGGCGGGGGGTCATGAGGAGGGGCACCCCGCAGGGGATGAGGACCCCTGGGAGGCCCACCCGCCTCCAAGCCCCCCACCGATGAGCTCCTCTCTGGCCACCTGGGGCTCCTGCGGGTGGGCTTCTGCTCATGGGGTCTGCTCCCAGCTGGCCGCACTCTCCACCCCCTCAATGTCCTGCCTTGAGCCACGTCCTGGCAGGTCCAAGGGCCGCTCGCAGCGAAACCACATACGCACACAGGAGCCTGCTGTCCCGGACGGGGCGGGGGGCGGCCAGAAAGTCTTACCCATGGGACTGACTCCCCCCCGCCCCGCCCACCTTCTCAGGGCGACTTCCAGGCCTCAGAAGCTCCAGGTTCACCCCCCACCTCTAGCTTTATCTACCACCGGCGGACATCTGCCTCCCAGCCAGGACGCACTGGGACTCCTCACTCTCCCCCCAGCCTTCCCAGACCTGCCCGCACGTCCGCCCCCACAACCACCTGCTGGGGCAGCACCTCCCGCCGGCCCCTGGGCTGCTCTGGCCTTTTCAGACTGCCTGCTCCACTCCCACCAGGGCTCCACCATCGGGATGTCTCCATGGCCTTGCTGACTGCTCCTCCAGGGTCCACTGTTCTCTTTGGGAGACCCCAGGGCCTGGCCCTCATCACTGGCCACACCCTCCGTGGCCTCAACAACCTCCTCTATGCTAAGGGCTCCCAAATCTCTCTTCAGCCCCGATTGCTCCCCGAAATGCAAGACTCACGCACCCAAGTGCCCACTGAACAGCTTCACTGGGTCTGACGGACCACAGACTGAGTCCGGCCTCTGCTCAAATCTGCGCCCACCCCACACAGGACGCTGCTGGCACCCAGAGGCTGGGCCCAGGGACCTGATCCGGAGCCCACCCTGGGACCCCTGCTGGCAGGAGGCTGAGCCAAGTCCCCCTAACTGAACAAGCGGCCACCGTGGTCCAGAGCCCCTCAGCACCAGGCCAGGGCCCGAGGAGGGTCTGGTGATTGGTGTAAAGTTTCTCTATGCCCAGTGGGGGCCCTGCCCTGGAAGACGAGGCAGGGCACGCTGTTCAGGGTCGGGGCCTCGGGGGCATGGTCAGAAGCTCTCCTCTGACCCACAGCCCCTGGGACTCTATATTCAACCAACAGACCTGCAGTGGAGGAGGAACGGATGCCTCCCTGGGGGGCCCGGTAGGGACTGGGAGGGGCCGATGACCAGGTCTGGGGGTGGCCGCAGCTGGGACAGACACACGGGAGCAGTGTCCAGCCATCCCAGCCAGGGCCCTTCCCACCGGGGGGCATCAGGGCTTCTCCTGGGCTTTACCTCACGGCACCACTGACCAAGCCGGTGCCCTGATGGTGGACACACCCCTAGCCAAGGGCGAGGACACCAGTGAAAACCCCACACGAGGCCACACCCGCTGCCCACTCTGCTTTCAGACTCTTCACGAGGAGCACCTAAGCCTTGGGCCACCAAGCTCCATCGTTCCCCGCCTCGCAGAGCAGACATGTCAACCCATCACCGTGACACACGTCGTGGGAGAGGCGGTACTCACTGTCTTCTCCAGGACAGGGCATGCTGGCTCCTCGGGGATGCCGGGGAAAACGTGAAGGATAGCCCTTCGTCTTTGCGCTGACAGGACAGGCGGAAGGCCTCCATCTGGGAGGACACAGTGCAGGGGTCACCTTCACTGTCCACCCACTTGAGGGTGAGCGGGTGGCCCTGGTGGAGGTGGCACATCTCCCGCACCTCCTCACAGAGCTTGTCAAAGGTGGTGGTGGAGTCCAGGCTGGTGATCAGGATGTCCCCGCTGTAGTGCGCCTTCAGGTGTCCGCGGCCGCCGCTCCTGTCCATCTTGCGGCCGGTCCTGCTAGGCATGGCGCCCTCTGCAAGCTGCCGTCAGCGCCGCGCCCCGGACGCTCGGGCCATGGCGCGGGGCCCCAGCGGCCGGGCTGGGGCGCAGGTGAGGCAGACGGCGGAACGCGGAAGGGAGCGCGCAGCACGGGAACCTAGGAGCACGGCCTGGCCAACTCCGCAGAACTTAGCAGCAGGCGGGGCGGGGCCTCATGGTGAATTTTTAATGAGAGTTTTATGTGAACATGAAAATAATCAGTATTTTCATTACTTTTTAATGATTCATTGATGGGAGTCCATTTTGCCCTTTGAGACTAAATGAGACAAGGGCACTGCTATTCTGTGCTGTTCAGTGTCTGGCACACAACAGGGATTATGCTGAATGATTTCTCCTCACCCCTCCAAATCTACTCTTCCACCTCTCCACCCAGCTCTGTGGACCACATCTTTTTTTCTGGGGTTTCCAGTTGGGTTCAGCTATACCCGTGGGAGTTTGGAGGGTGGCGGGAGAGAGAGATTGGGGTATTTTTCACCCGAGCTCACTTCCAGCTGGGCTGGATTGGCAATGGCTGCCTGCTTCCTGAAGGTCACAGCTCCTGTCAGATGGCTTTTGCCTGTAGCTACAGCTCTGGCAGTGTAGCTTCCACTAACCACTCTTCCCCTTACCCCATCAAGCCTAGGAGCTTCCCACTGCTATTAGTCTTAGGATGCTTTGCTGATTTCCCATAACCCTGCTTACATCTTTTAAATAGTCCCTTCATTAAACTTCCTTCAGTTCCTCCTTTTGAGTATGCCATCTCTTTTCTGATAGCATCATGATTGATACAGTAGCATAATGAATATTTGTAGAATGAATTATGTGAAACCATCACACACAAATTTTCACAGAACAAGACAGAACTTGGTGTTTGAGTGATGCTCAGGTTGAGTGATGCTGAAGAGTAGAGTGCGAGGGGGCACTAGAGAGAAATAAGACTAGAGAGATGGCAGGGACCAGATCATGAAGGACCCTGTAGGCCATGAGTTATGTTCCTATAGGTCTAGTTCCCTGAGAAACAGACTCTGAGATCGATATTTATATGCAGGAAGTTATTGGGGAGATCTCTAGACCACTTAGGATCAACACCTTCGAGACGCAAAGGAAGCGAGAACAAGCAGAGGAGAAATCTGAAGTGCAATGAAGCTGCAAAGGAGGCCCGAGCCATTCCATGGGGAGCTGTGGACCTTTAAGAATACTACAAAACTGTCCTACCTTGAGGCTGCAGGGTAGAAGTCCACGGTCTCTGCCACTTTAAATGTCACACAGTACTCAGGAGAGGGCACAGCCCATGTCCTCCCTTGAGGCTACAGGGTAGAAGTTCATGGTCTCTGCCACTTTAAATGTCACACAGTACTCAGGAGAGGGCACAGCCCATGTCCTCGGCCCCAAGGCTGGAGCCGGAGCTGGAAGACCTTGGAGCCTGCGTTCTTCAGCAGAGAGTTACTTTTTTCTCCTTCACCTTCTGGTGCCAGAACCAATTCTGGATATGCTTCATCATTTAGCATCATGAAGACCTAGAAAGTGGAATGAGAAGCTGGGAAAAAGATCTCTGCTGCTTCCTCTTTTCTTTCCTAAGAGAGGTGATCCCTGGGCAGCAGCTCAGGCTTTTAGAGACAGACTTGGAGTTGGAAAGACTTTTTAAAGCACCCCGTTTAAGCCCCTCTCTTTCAGCAGAGGACACTGTGATCCAGAGAGGAAAGGTGGCCACACAGCTAGTTAGAGGCCAGGACAAGACTAACACCCATGTTCCTGATCCCCAGGCCAGTTTTCCTTTCTTAATTATTCCCTTTGGCCCTCTGAGCTGAGAGGAGGCTGGCAGATGGGCTCCTTCATCTCTTCCAGCCATGGGGTCTGGCATAGCCTCATGTATGGAACCCCCATCCAATGTCAGGCACTAGAAAGGAGTCTGTGGCAGCTCATGTCATCAATCCCATGGTCCTGGGATGCTAGGATGTGAGAATAGCTTAAGAAGCACAGCTTGCTGAACCAGAAGCTAAGGTGAGGGATGCCGGCCAGGGCAGGTAAGGGGAGAGGCAGCCTGAGGATGTTACCAAGTGCTCACAAATTGAGGGTTGGGGGACGGGGCACCAGCTGGGCCAGGGTTTCCCTGTGGGGTAACTTTTCCCTCCCCAGACACAGGGGAGGAGGACCTTTCGCTGGACAACACTGCAAGCTGGATCCAGAAGAGCCAACTGCAGCAGGAAGAGAAGGGTGTGGCAGAGCAGAGAATGAGGGCTTTGGGCATCTAGAGAAGGTATCTGTCTTTGGTGGGCCTGGAGAGCTGAGTGAGATTGGAGACAATCTCAGAAGGTCAGGCTGGCCCAAGGAGGTGGAAGATTTGTGCCATTTGTGGCTTTCAATTGTCAGCTGTTGGCTGCAGGTCCTGTACTTCTTGAGATTGTATTCAGGAGAGCTTGTGTTCAGGAGAGCTCTGTGTGCTGTCTCTGGTGTGTGTGGTCCTAACAGATGTTTCTGAGTAATGCAGAAGAATCTGTAAGTCATAGGCCTGTTCCGTGGGCCAAGCCACTGGACGAGAGGGACAAAGGTTTTCATGTCAGCATTTGGATAGAGGAAAAATGTGGCAGAGGCTAGGTGGATGCTTTCCCTGATGCTGGAACCCTGGGGGAAAAGAGACTGGGGTAGATGTGAACCTATAGGTCAAGCCTGTGACTGCCTTTCCTTCTCTCCCTCTTGAACCTGTACTATGTCCAGACTTGCAGGGCCTGACTGTGGGACCTACCATTGTGTCCTTTGGAAACAGGAGCCCCTGATCCTCATGCTCAAGGACGAGATGGGGGGAGGGAGAGTGACTGGTGTACTGCTGTGATTAAGTGGTGAGTCTGAGTGGTCACTACCTCTTTCCCTTCCCTAGACTGTGAACCTGGTAGGCAGAAAGGGCAGACTGCCAACACAGTGGGAGGACAAGAGCATGGGTGACAGAGCGCTGACACTGCAGGGCAGGAGTAGGCAGATGGGCAGGGAAGGTGTGGTGTCTAGCAGGGAGCTCAAGACGCTCATTCTCAGCAGGTTCAGTGGGACAGTAAGGTGGAGGCTTTCCGAGAGATGCTCATCCCTGTGTCTTATCCCTCCCTGGCCACACACAACAAGGGACTCGAGCAAGAGGGCTGCACTCAGGCCTAGTGGCCCACGTGCCCCAGCTTGTCCTTAAGTATCTTACTGTCCAGGAAACGTGCAGTTCCTGGTGAGGAGCCCCCAGCTGCCCACCCACATTCTAGAATTGGGAGAATACACCCATCTCCTTGGGGTGAAGTGCTGATTCAGCTGAAAGAGGTCTAATGTTCGCCACAGTGCTTGGGGCACAGTGGAGTAAACTGCAGCCCTTATTAGTCTCTAATTTATAGGAAGAGCATGGTCTTGGGGCCAGACACAGCTGAATTAAAATTCAGACTCTGCCCCTTAGCCAGGCTATGTGTCGGGGCAGGTCATTTTTCTTCTTAAAACCTCAGCACCTCATGTGAAAATAGTGATGTCAGTGGCTATGTTTTGCAGAGTTATTGTGAGGTTATATCACAATATATATATCACATATTATATCACAATGTATATATCACATATTATATCACCAGTCCAGTCCTCTTGGGCAGCAGTCCCCAAACTTTTTGGCACCAGGGACGGGTTTTGTGGAAGACAATTTTTCCACGGATGGGGCTGGGGGATGGTTCAGGCAGTAATGCAAGTGATGGGGAGTGATGGGGAGTAGTAGCAAGTGAAGCTTCGCTCGCTTGCCTGCCGCTGACCTCCTGCTGTGCGGCCCAGTTCCTAACAGGCCACCGACCAGTCCTGGTCCATGGCCCGGGGTTTGGGGACCCCTGATCTGGTGGCTAAGACTCCACACTCCCAGTGCAGGGGGCCTGGGTTCAATCCCTGGTCAGGGAACTAGATCCCACATGCCGCAACTAAGAGTTCGCAGCCCACAACTAAAGACCCCACATGCCACAACTAAAGATCCCATAGGCCACAGCTAAAGATCCCGCATGCCGCAATGAAGATCCCACAAGCGGTAACGAAGATCCTGTGCCGCAACTAAGACCTGGCACAGCCAAATAAATAAATATTTAAAAAAAGAAAGCCCCTCTTAGAACTTATTTTCCAATGGCAGTTGATATAAAATAACATATAAAAACACAAGAGAATAAATTAATACCAGAAAGAGGTAAGTGCATGGAAAACAAGATGGAAGACAATAAAATGAAAGGTGTCATTTTAAATTAGGTGGTAAGGAAATAACTCTATGAGGAATAACTCTATGACATTTGAGCAGAAAAATGAATAATAAAATTTAATCAACTATACAAAGTTGGAGAGCTACAGAGAGGGCAAGGGAGATTGGATGTTCTAGGCAGTAGGAGCAGCAAAAGCTCTAAATGGGAACAAACTTGGCATGTTTATGAAACAAGAAAGTAAAGGTAGCTGAAGCCCAGAAAGCAAGGGAGAGAGTTCGAAGGTGAGGTAGGAAAAGAAGTTAGGATCAGTTTATGGGCTGTGAAGGCCAGGGTAAGGATTTTAGATTTTATTATTAGTGCAGTGAGAAAACACTGGAGCAGAGGAATAATATATTTAACTTATGTTATGAAAAGGTCACTGCCTGCTGGGTAGACAATGGGTCATAAAGGAGCCATAGAAGAAGCAGAGAGATGTACTGAAGAACTGTAGTGATACAGCAGAGATGGAGCAGAATAGATGGAATCAGGTTAGATTTTGTAGATTGAATTAATACAATTTGCTTGTAATTTGGATATGGGTGTGCTGAGGAAGGGAGCATTGAGAATGATTCCTAGGTTTTGGCTTGGGCAGCTGAGTCCCTGATGAGGGGACTTTACTGAGATGAGGGAGATGGGAAAGGAACAAGTTTGACAAAGAACTCAAGACTTCTGGTTTCCAGTCTGGTTTGTAAGACTTCTGGTTTGTAAGAAGCTTGGAAGTTGCCACTCCATCCTAACAACAAGTAAAACACTGAACAGACTGAAAAATAAACAGATCCATCAGAGAAGTGAGGTCACAGAGCAAACTACTGCCCCTAAAATTGGAGAGAGAGATAGGCCAATACAGAGCAGAAACCTGCAGGAGCCATTGCCAGGGTATGAAAACCTGAACTGTAACTGATGAACTGCTGGAGGCTCAGTGTGGACAAGTTTGAGGGCTAGAAACTCCAGGGGTACCCAGTCATAGGGGACCCCCACACTTTTATGAGTTTTACCTCCAGTAGCTTGGCCATTTCTCACAGTAAATATTGAAGAAAAATCCCCTCTTGCTTCCAGTAGGGGTGGGGGAAAAGGAACCATTTTGAACTATGCCAGAACATTCTGTTCTTCTTAACAAGGCTTGCCCTAAAGAGAAGTTATTTTACCAGAGTCTAAACTATTGGGGTTTGTTTTTTAGAGACCAACTAACCTGGGGGAAGGGAAACACCCAACTCCAGCCCACTCTGGCCATCCTGTGCCACCTAAGGGGTGGCTAGGGGAGGACTGAGAAGCACTTGCGAATTTCACAGTCCAGAGGCACAGGCTCATTAAAAGACTGACACCTAATCACAGGACTACAGAACAGTTCCTCTCCCCACACCACATCATCACACTACTAAAGGCCTATTTACCATAGTTCCCTTTACCCAGTATATCATGTCTTCATCAGACAAAAATTGAGGGAATCTGTTGCCAGTAGACCTGCCTTTAAAGAAATGTTAAAAAAAAAAGTTCTTCAGAGAGAAGGAAAATGATATAGGTCAGACATTCAGACTTACAGTATGAAAAAAAAAAGAGCACCAGAGAAGGAATAGTGAAGTTAAATAAAGAGTTTTATTTATCTTATTTTTAATTGATCTCACAATAATAGTTTCTTCAAAATAATAATAGCAATCATTTATTCAACTATGTATTCTTACATATGTATAAATATATGTATATATAATTTATATGTTTATGTATAATTGAAATAAATGACAGCAATGATATAAGGAACGAGAGGAAGGAATAAGGATTATTTTGCTATTATAAGGTACTTGTATTACCCATGAAGCAGTACAGTTGACCCAAGGGTTAGGGGTGACGATCCTCCATGCAGTTGAAAATCTGCATATAACTTTACAGTCCTCCCTCCATATGTATGCAGATCTGCATCCACGGATTCAACTACTGTGGATCATGTAATACTGTAGTATGTATTTATTGAAAAAAATCCACATATAAATGGACCAGTGCAGTCCAGACCCATGTTGTTCAAAGGTCAACTGTATAGTGTTATTTGAAGGTGGACTTAGATTATTTATAAACATATATTGCAAACTCTAGAAAAAACACTAAAAACATGTTTTTTAAGAAATACAACTGATATGATAAAAAAGGAAAGAAAATGGAATCGCTCCTCGGCCTTTTGGCTAAGATCATGTGTAGGAAAGAAAATGGAATAATATAAAATGTTCATTTAAAACCACAAAAGGCAGAAAAAGAGTGGAAGACAAAAATAGGAACAAAGAACAGGGCAACCAATAGAAAACTGTAACAAATTAGGTAGATACTAATCCAACTATACCCATAATCACTTAAATATCAATTATCTAAATATACCAATTAAAAGACAGATATTGTCAAAATGGATCAAAAAAAGAACCCAACTATATGTTGTATACAAGAAACCCACTTTAAGTACAAAGACACATATAGTTTAAAGTACGTGGATAGACAAAGATATACCATGCTAATACTAATTAAAGAAAGCAAGAGTAGCTATTTTAATTTCAGATGAGCAGATTTCAGAGCAAAGGAAGTTATCAAATATAAAGAGGGGGGCTTCCCTGGTGGCGCAGTGGTTTAGAGTCTGCCTGCCGATGCAGAGGACACGGGTTCGTGACCTGGTCCGGGAGGATCCCGCGTGACGCGGAGCGGCTGGGCCCGTGAGCCATGGCCGCTGAGCCTGCGCATCCGGAGCCTGTGCTCCGCAACGGGAGAGGCCGCAACAGTGAGAGGCCCGTGTACCGCAAAAAAAAAAAAAAAAAAAAAAAAAAAAAAATATATAAAGAGGGGCATTCCATAATGACAATAGGGTCAATTCTCCAAGAAGACATAATAATTTTTAATGTGTATCTGCCCAACAACAGAGTGTAAAAATACACAAGGCAAAACCAGATAGAACTTCAAGGAGAAATAGATGAATCTGCTATTATAGTTGGAAACTTCAACACCCCTCTATCAGAAATGGACAGATCCAACAGGCAGAAAATCAGTAAGAACACAGTTGAACTCAACAGCATATCAATCAACTAGATATAATTGACATCTGTAGACTACTTCATTCAACAACAGCAGAATACATATTATATTCTTCTCAAGCCCACAGGGAACATTCGCCAAGATAGACCACTTTCTGGGCCATAAAACACACCTTAACATATTGAAAAGAATAGAAATCATATGCTTGCTCTTAGACCATGATAGGCTTAAAGCAGGAATCAATAACAGAAAGGTAGCAGGAAAATCCTCAAATACTTAGAGATTAAACAACACACTTCTAAATAACACATGGGTCAAAGAAGAAACCTCAAGGGAAATTTTAAAATATTTTGAACTGAAAAAATATCATTTATCAAAATTTGTGGGATACAGCAAAGCAACTGTCATGGTTAATTTTATAATATGTCAGCTTGACTGGGTTAAGGGATGCCCAGATAGCTGGTGAAACACTATTTCTGGCTGTGTCTGTGAGGGTGTTTCTGGAATAGAGTAGCATTTGAATTGGTGAACTGAGTAAAGTAGATGGACCTCCCCAAAGTGGGTGAGCATCATCCAATCTACTGAGGGCCTGAACAGAAAAAAAAGGCAGAAGAAGAGTGAATTCATTCTCTGTTTAAGCTGGGATATCCATCTTCTCCTGCCCTCAGACATTGGAGCTCCTCGTTCTTAGGCCTTCAGGCTCAGACCAGGGCTTATGCCATGGCCCCTACCTGGTCCTCAGGCCTTTGGACTCTGGCTGAATTATACCACCAGCTTTCCTGGTTCTCTAGCTTGCAGATGGAAGACTGTGGGACTTCTTGGTCTCCATAATCACGTGAGCCCATTCCTATAATAAATCTCTCTAAAAATATATGTTCTGTTTTTCTGGAGAACCCTGATTAGTACAGCAGTGCTTAGAGGAAAATTCATAGCATTGAATGTATATAATCAGAAAAGAAAAAGGATCTAAAACCAGTCATCTAAGCCACCTTAAGAAGCTAGAAAAAGAAGAGCAAATTAAATCCAAAGTAAGCAGAAGGAAAGAAATAATAAAAATATAGAATCATAAATAAATTACATTGAAAACGGGAAATCAACAAAACCAAAAGCTGGTTCTTTGAAAAAATCAGTAAAAGTGATAAGCTTCTAGCTAGGCTAACTAAGAAAAGAAGGGAGTAGACACAAATTACTAATATCAGAAATGAAAGAGGGGACATGACTACAGATCACATAGACATTAAAAGGATCATAAAGGAATATTATGAACAACTCCATGCCCACAAATCTGATAACCTTGATGAAATGGACCATTCCTTGAAATACACACTTTGCCAAAACTCACACAAGAAGAAACAGATAATCTGATAGGTCTGTGTCTATTAAAGAAATTGAATCAATAATTAATAACCTTTCAAAATAGCAAGCACCATGCTCATACTGGTTCACTGGTGAATTCTGCTAAACATTTAAGGAAGAAATTATATCATTTTTCTACAATCTTTTCCAGGAGACAGAAGCAGAGGGACTGCTTCCCAACTTATTCTACCAGGGCATTTCCCTAATACCAAAACCAGACAAAGACATTACAAGAAAAGAAGACAACGGATCAATATTTCTCATGAACATAGATGCAAAAATTGTCAACAAAATATTAGCACCAACAATGTCTATAAAGAATTAATTAATTGGGGCTTACCTGGTGGCACAGTGGTTGAGGGTCTGCCTGCCGATACAGGGGACGCGGGTTCGTGCCCCAGTCCAGGAAGATCCCACATGCCGCGGAGCGGCTGGGCCTGTGAGCCATGGCCGCTGAGCCTGTGCGTCCAGAGCCTGTGCTCCACAACGGGAGAGGCCACAACAGTGAGAGGCCCGCGTACCGCAAAAAAAAAAAAAAAAAAAGAATTAATTAATTAATTATAGAATTATACCATGATTTAGTGGGATTTATCCCACATATTCAAGGCTGGTTCAACATTTGAAAATCAATTAATGTGAAATCATCCCCCAGTATCCATGGGGTACTGGTCCTAGGACTTGCCACGGGCACAAAAACCCTCGGTTGCACAAGTCCCATAATCGATCCTCTGTATCCACGGGTTCTGTATCTATGTATTCAATCAACTGCAAGTTATTTTGTGGATATGGACAAATTGATTCTAAAGTTTATATGGAGAGGCAAAAGACCCAGAACAGCCAACACAATACTGAAGGAAAAGAACCAAGTCAGAGGATTGACACTACCTACCTCAAGACTTACTATAAATGTACACTAATCAGGATAGTGCGATATTACTGAAAGAATAGATAAATAGACCCACATGAATTTTGTCAACTGATCTCCAAAAAGGAGCAAAGGCAATACAATGGAGAAAAGGTAGTCTTTTCAACAAACGGTACTAGAACAGCTGGACATCCACATGCAAAAAAATGAATTTAGACTCAGACCTTATACCTTCACAAAAGTTAACTCAAAATGGATCACAGAACTAAATATAAAATTATAAAATTCCTGGAATATAACATTTTCCTAGGAGAAAATTTAGATGACCTTGGATATGGTGATGACTTTTGGATACAACACCAAAGCCATGATCCATGAAAAAAAGAAAAGAACTCTTAAAACTCAACCTGATTAAAAAATGGGCAGGGGATTTCCCTGGTGGTCCAGTGGGTAAGACTCTGTGCTCCCAATGTGGAGGCCCACGTTCGATCCCTCGTCAGGGAACTAGATCACACACTCACGTCGCTACTAAGAAGCCCGCATGCCGCAACTAAAAAAAGATCCCGCATGCCACAACTAAGAAGTCCACGTGCCGGTGCCGCAACTAAAAGAAGATCCTGTGTGCCGCAACTAAGACACGGTGCAGCCAAAATAAATAATAAAATAAAATAATAAATAAAAAATAAATATTTTAAAAAATGGGCAAAAGATCTGAACAGACACCTCACCAAAGAAGATATACAGATGGCAGATAAGCATATGAAAAGATGCACTACATCATATGTCATCAGGGAAATGCAAATTAAAACAATAAGAGATACCACTACACACCAGAAAACTGACACCACAAAATGCTGATAAGGATATGAAGCAACAGGAACTCTCATCTATTGCTGGTGGGAATGCAAAATGGTACAGTCATTTTTTTTTTAATATTTATTTATTTAGGCTGTGCCAGATCTTCGTTGCGGCATGTGGACTTCTTCGTTGCAGCATGCATGTGGAATCTAGTTCCCCGACCAGGGATTGAACCCAGGCCCCCTACATTGGGAGCGTGAGGTCTTACCCACTGCACAACCAGGGAAGTCCCAGTGCAGTCCCAGTCACTTTGGAAGACAGTTTGGTGGTTTCTTACAAAACTAAACATATTCTTAGGGTACAGACCAGTAATCATGCTCCTTGGTATTTATCCAAAGGAACTGAGAACTTATGTTCACACAAAAACCTCCACACAGATGTTTATAGAAGATTCACTGACAATTGCCAAAACTTGGAAGCAACCAAGACGTCCTTTAGTAGGTAAGTTGATAAATAAACATTGTCTGATACATCCAAACAATGGAATACTATTTAGCGCTAAAATGAAATGAGCTATCAAGCCATGAAAAGACATGGAGGGAAACTAAACACTTATTACTAGGTAAGAGAAGCCAACATGAAGAGACTACTCACTGTATGATTCCAACTTTATGACATTCTGGAAAAGGCAAAACAGTGGAGACAGTGCAAAGATCAGTGTTTGCCAGGGGTTGGGGGAAGGGCAGGATGAATGGAGCACAGAGGATTTTTAAAGCAATGAAGCTATTCTGATACTATAATGATGGATACATGACATTATATATTTGTCAAAATCCATAGAATATACAACATAGGAGTGAACCCTAAGGTAAACTATGGACTTTCAGTGATAATGATGTGTCATTGTATGTTTACCAATTTTAACAAAAGTACCACTCTGGTGGGGATGTTGATAATGGAGGAGGCTATGCCTGTGGGGGGGCAGGGGGGTATGTGGGAAATTCCTGTACCTTTCGTTCAATATTGCTGTGAACCTAAAAAAACCTAAAAAAATTTTAATACATTTTTTAAAGAGTGTATTAAAATTAATAAAGATATTCACTTCTGACTTAAAAAGAAACTGGGTTCTGGCCTGGCATGAGGTGGACTTCAGATTCCATTTACAGAGCACTGAGGGTGGAGATATTGGGGAATAAACTTTTCTTCTTCCTCCTATAAAGATTTATTGCCAAACAGAACAGTTGTTCTCTTTTTGGAAGCACCCATAGCTTGAACTCTGACTTCTATAACAAGTTATCTAACTTCCCTTAAAAAAAAAAAGGTCCTGTTGGACTAGGGGGTAGAGACGGTAAACAGGGAAAAAACTGCATTGAAAATCCCATCAGGTTTTTGTCTAATGTTCTTAAAGGGCTTTAATTTGAACTTCATCAAGAATATTAGCATCCAACCCACAAAAGATGATCAAAATAATTAGAATTGGAAAGTCAGAGAATTGAGAAGAAACCAACCTGTTCTTTTCATATGGTTTTTCTTTGTTGCTTTTTCCTTTATGCAATGTTTTCCTGTTTTTGAAGAGAAGCAACTGTGGATTTTCTTTATCAAAGTGATTTTGAATGGCTGGGTTTGGTTTTAGAAATAGTTTTGTAAGTCTTTTCAGTTTGAAATGATACTTCCTTCCCTAACCCCTTCCAACACAAATGGGGTTTGAACATTCTCTGCTGTTAAGGAGTGGAATTAGTTAGGACCCTTGTAATCAACAAAAATGTTTTGGGATAGCACAAGCAAAAGGGCTGTCTTTGGGACTTTACCGGTGGCCCAGTGGTTAAGACTCCGTGCTTCCAATGCAGGGGACGCGGGTTTGATCCCTGGTAGGGGAACTAAGATCCCACATGCCACGTGGCCAAAAAAAAAAGGTTGTCTTCTATAAAGGTCCAAGGCTATTTAACAGAATGAGAGGAATTTAATGCAACATGTTCTGGAAACAAGTTGGATGCAGAGAGCATTATCTTTGACTTGTTTCTGAACCTCTTTTTTATTATTCAATCTGCAGCCAACTACCATGGTTTAGGAGACAATGGCCCTGTAATACACGTCTATTCTCGTCAATAGATGTATCAGACTATGGAGGCCAATTAATTCCTACTTCAAATTCTTAGGAAAGGAGTCTAATTGGGTTCAGTTTGGATCAGGACATATAGAGCAATCAACTGTGGCAGGGGGACAGGGTGCACCACGTGCATGGGTTTCTCTTTCTGCAAACTTGTGGTTGACGAGTAGAGGCAAACTGGACTAGCTGTGTAATTTGTGGGGCCCTGTGCAAAATGAAAATGCAGGGCTCCCTTGTTCAAAAATTAAGACTTTCAAGATGGCAACAGCAGGACATTAAACCAAGTGTGGGGCCCTTCTAAGTGTGGGGTCCTATGTGACTGCACAAGTCTCATGCCCTGAAGCTGCTCCACGCTCTGGTCCTGGAGGAAGAGCCTCCAAAAGGAGTTTTTAGACTCCATATGTTGGAAATAGAACCAGTGTTTCCTGTTTTTTGGAGATCGTAACTTTAGATTGACTTATGTTTTCCACCATTTTTCTAGTTCCTTATCGCCTCTTCAGATCCAGATCTTCAGAACTTTATGTGGAATTGCTTGAATGTAAGTTAGTTGTATTTTTAAAAGTCTTTCGTCCTTTCCTTTTATTGTTAGGCAATGATCTTCTGGAAGGTTGTGCAAAATTTGATTCGGGTTAACCACCTTCATGAGAAGAGGTGTAGGAGAAGATAATGTCCTTTTTCTTTCTTTTTTCTTCTTTTTTCGGCTGTGCTGCCCAGCATGCGGGATCTTAGTTCCCCAACCAGGGATCAAACCCGTGTCCCCTGCAGTGGAAGCGTGAGTCTTAACCACTGGACGGCCAGGGAAGTCCCTGTCCTTTTTCTTTTTAACTTTTTATCTTGAACTAATTTTAGACTTACAGAAAAGTTGCAAAGATAGGCTTAAGAGTTTCCATATACCTCTCCTCCGTCTTCCCCTAATGTTACCATCTTACATAACTACAGTACAATTATCAGAACCCAAAAAATTAACATTGGTGCAATACTACCAACTAAAGGCCTTTTTTGAATTTTACCAGTTTTTCTACTAATGGCTTTTTCTTTTTCTAGGATCCTGTCCAGGATCCCACATTGCATTTAGTTATTTCTCCTCAGCCTTGTGCAGTCTGTAAAAGCTCCTTAGTCTTTCCTTGTCTTTCATGACTGACTTTTTTGAAGAGTACTGGTCAGTTACTTTGTCAAATGTCCCTCAATTTGAGTTTGTCTGATGTTTTAGAATAGCTAGACTGAATATTACAGGTATGATGTGTGTCCTCAGTGAATTCTATCACAGGTTCATGATGTTATGTATCTTATTACTGGTGATATTGACATTTATCACTTAAGGTGGTTTACACTAGGTTTCTCCCTGTAAAATTACTATCTTTTCCTTTATAGTTAATAAATATCTTGTGGGAGATATTTTGAGACTATGCAAACTCTGTTTCTTCTCAAACTTCTGCCCACTAATTTTAGCACTCATTAAAGGAACTTGTCTGCAACAATTACTAGTGTTTACCTAATGGTGATATTTTCTATAGTTCTTTTTGTCTTTAGGCTTATAGTATCCCATCAAGATGCTGTTTCCCAGAATTCATCTTAGTTCTTTTCCTCCCATCCTTTTTAGTGTAGTTATGTTATTGCTTTAGAATAGGTTCATTTGTTAGCATTTTTATTCCATTTGGGTTCTCTCCACATCCTAGCTGGTTTTAGTTGTTTGTTTATTTTGGGGGTATGTGATACACCACTATGGTTCTAAGGGTCAAAGCAATACAAAAATATACACTATCCAAGATGGCGTACTAGGAGGATGCAGAATTCGCGTCTCTTCACAACTAGGGCACCTACCAGGCACCAGTGGGGGACCACGGACACCTAAGGGGACAGGAGGAACCCCCAGCCATCAGGTAGGACGTGGGGCATGGGGGGAGTGAAGGGGGAGGAGAAGTGGAGGCAGGACGGGACTGGCGCCCCTGAGGGGCAGCTGGGGGAGGGCAAGGGATCCCACGCCCTAAGGGGAAAATTGGGGAACAACTGGGAGGGCAGAGGATCAACAGGGAGCATGGCCAGGTTTCCCCTACCCACTTGGGCCCCCAGGAACCTCTGCTGAGATCCCAGGCCTGATCCTCTGCTCACCAAGGCCCCCTCCAGATGCACAGCTCCTGAGGGAGTGGCAGGGGGAGAAGGGGGAGCAAAAGTAAAGGCCGGACCTCCAGGACCAGCACCCCTGAGCGGTGGTTGGGGATGGGGAGGTGTTCTGACACCAAGTGGGTCCCCCACCCCATGGTTAGGGGTCCAGCGGTGACGGGGGAGACCCTGGGGGAGACGGTGGGGGAGAGGCATGAAGGAATGGAAGGGAACGCGGACAGCGCTTTCCCTGTCCACTTAGGCACTGGGGAGCCTGTTGGGCTCCCAGGCCTATTCCCCTGCCCTCAGAGTCTCCCTCTTGCCGCTCAGAACCTAAGCCCCGCCCCTACACCCGCACCCAGGGCCCTACCTCTACACTTGGAAACCCCCAACTCACTGGGCCTAAACCCCACCGACACATCCTCACTCAAGGCCCTACCTCCAAACTCCAGAACTCCTCACTCCAGACGCCCTGCTTTCGACGGGCTGCCTCTCCCCTTCCGCCGCAGGTACTAAGCAGAAGCACCGCCCCATGCTTGAATGTCGCCCGGCCTAGGCCCCGCCCCATGCGCAAACATCACCCCCCACACGCCTAGGTCCTGCCCCACCATAAACCCCACCCCCGCCTAAATTCCACCCCCGCCTAAACTCCGCCCCCATAGCCAAGGTTTATCATTTTTCTTTTTTTTTTTCCTTTTAGATTGGGGTTCTGTTTTACTTTGTTGATTCATTGATGTTGATTCTTTTATATTTTTATTTTTCCTAATAAATATTTATTTTTCTAATTTTATTTTATTCTTTATACTTTGTTATTGTTCTCTCCTTTTGGCTTGTTCCACCACCCCCCCTTTTTTTCTTTTTCTGTTGTGGTTTTATTTTACCTTGTTGCAGTTGTTTCAATTATAGTTTTATTTTTCCTAATATATACTTTATCTTTATAATTTAATTTTGTTTTTTATTCTTTGAGATTGTACTGCTCCTTTTTTTCTTTCTTTTTTTTTTTTCTTTTTTTTTTACTGCGCTACAAAGCTTGCGGGATCTTGGTTCCCAGGCCAGAAGGTCAGTCCCGAGCTCCTGTGGTGGGAGCTCTGAGTCTTCCCAGAGGTCCTCATCTCAGCACCAAGACCTAGCTCTATCCAACTGCCTGCAAACTCCAGTGCTGGATGCCTCAAGCCAAACAACCAGTAAGATAGGAATACAGCACCACCCAACAAAAAAAAAAAAAGGAAGAAAGAAACGACAAAAAAATATGTTACAGATGAAGAAGCAAGGTAAAAACCTACAAGACTAAATAAATGAAGAGAAAATAGGCAACCTACCTGAAAAAGAATTCAGAGTAATCATAGTAAAGATGATCCAAGATCTAGGAAAAAGAATGGAGAAAATACAAGAAACATTTAACAAGGATCTAGAAGAACTAAAGAGCAAACAACCAGTGATGAACAACACAATTACTGAAATTAAAAATACTCCAGAAAGAATCAATAGCAGAATAACTGAGGCAGAAGAATGGATAAGTGACCTGGAAGATAAAATGGTGGGAGTAACTGCCAGGGAGCAGAATAAAGAAAAAGGAATGAAAAGAATTGAGGACAGTCTCAGAGACCTCTGGGACAACATTAAACACCCCAACATTTGAACTATAGTGGTTCAGAAGAAGAAGAGAAAAAGAAAGGGTCTGAGAAAATATTTGAAGACATTATAGTCAAAAACTTCCCCTACATGGGAAAGGAAATAGTCAATCAAGTCCAGGAAGCATAGAGAGTACCATACAGGATAAATCCAAGAAGAAATACGCCAAGACACATATTAATCAAACTATCAAAAATTAAATACAAAAAAAATATTAAAGGCAGCAAGGGTAAAGCAACAAATAACATACAAGGGAATCCCCATAAGGTTAACAGCTGATTTTTCAGCAGAAACTCTGCAAGCCAGAAGGGAGTGGCAGGACATACTTAAAGTGATAAAAGGGAAAAACCTACAACCAAGATTACTCTACCCAGCAAGGATCTCATTCAGATTCGATGGAGAAATTAAAACCTTTACAGATAAGCAAAAGTTAAGAGAATTCAGCACCACAAAACCACCTTTACAACAAACGCTAAAGGAACTTCTCTGGGCAGGAAACACGAGAGAAGGAAAAGACCTACAAAAACAAACCGAAAACAATTAAGAAAATGGTAATAGGAACATACATATCGATAATTACATTAAATGTAAATGGATTAAATGCTCCAACCAAAAGACATAGACAGGTTGAATGGATACAAAAACAAGGCCCATACATATGCTGTCTACAAGAGACCCACTTCAGACCTAGGGACACATACAGACTGAAAGTGAGGGGATGGAAAAAGATATTTCATGCAAATGGAAATCAAAAGAAAGCTGGAGTAGCAATTCTCATATCAGACAAAAAAGACTTTAAAATAAAGACTATTACAAGAGACAAAGAAGGACACTACAAAATGATCAAGGGATCAATCCAAGAAGAAGATATAACAATTGTAAATCTTTATGCAGCCAACATAGGAACACCTCAATACATAAGGCAAATGCTAACAGCCATAAAAGGGGAAATCGACAGTAACACAATAATAGTAGGAGACTTTAACACTCCATTTTCACCAATGGACAGATCATCCAAAATGAAAATAAATAAAACACAAGCTTTAAATGACACATTAAACAAGATGGAATTAATTGATATTTATAGGACATTCCATCCAAAAACAACAGAATACACTTTCTTCTCAAGTGCTCATGGAACATTCTACAGGATAGACCATAACCTGGGTCACAAAGCAAGGCTTGGTAAATTTAAGAAAATTGAAATCATATCAAGTATCTTTTCCGACCACAACACTATGAGACTAGATATCAATTACAGTAAAAAAAATGTAAAAAATACAAACACATGGAGGCTAAACAATACGCTACTAAATAACCAATAGATCACTGAAGAAATCAAAGAGGAAATGAAAAAATACCTAGAAACAAATGAGAATGAAAACACGACGACCCAAAACCTATGGGATGCAGCAAAAGCAGGTCTAAGAGGGAAGTTTACAGCAATACAATCCTACTTCAAGAAACAAGAAAAATCTCAAATAAGCAACCTAACCTTACACCTAAAGCAATTAGAGAAAGAAGAACCAAAAAAACCCAAAGTTAGCAGAAGGAAAGAAAGCATAAAGATTAGATCAGAAATAAATGAAAATGAAATGAAGGAAACAATAGCAAAAATCAATAAAACTAAAAGCTGGTTCTTTGAGAAGATAATTAAAATTGATAAACCATTAGCCAGACACATCAAGAAAAAAAGGGAGAAGACTCAAATCAATAGAATTAGAAATAAAAAAGGAGAAGTAACAACTGACACTGCAGAAATACAAAGGATCATGAGAGATTACTACAAGCAACTATATGCCAATAAAATGGACAACCTGGAAAAAATGGACAAATTTTTAGAAAAGCAAAACCTTCTGAGAGTGAACCAGGAAGAAACAGAAAATATAAACAGACCAATCACAAGCACTGAAATTGAGACTGTGATTAAAAATCTTCCAGCAAGCAAAAGTCCAGGACCAGATGTCCTCACAGGCGAATTCTATCAAACATTTAGAGAAGAGCTAATACCTATCCTTCCAAAATATAGCAGAGGAAGTAACACTCCCAAACTCATTCTGCAAGGCCACCATCACCCTGATACCAAAACAAGACAAAGATGTCACCGAAAAAGAAAACTACAGGCCAATATTTCTGATGAACATAGATGCAAAAATCCTCAACAAAATATGAGCAAACAGAAACCAACAGCACCTTAAAAGGATCATACACCATGATCAAGTGGGGTTTATCCCAGGAATGCAAGGATTTTTCAATATGTGCAAATCAATCAATGTGATACACCATATTAACAAATTGAAGGAGAAAAACCATATGATCATCTCAGTAGATGCAAAAAAAGTTTTTTTTTTTTTTTTTTTTTTTTTAGAAAAAGCTTTGGACAAAATTCAACTCCCATTTATGAAAAAACCTCTCCAGAAATCAGGCATAGAGGGAACCTACCTCAACATAATGAAGGCCATACATGACAAATCCACAGCCAACATCATTCTCAAAGATGAAAAACTGAAAGCATTTACTCTAAGATCAGGACCAAGATAAGGTTGTCCACTCTCACCACTATATTATTCAACATAGTTTTGGAAGTTTTAGCCACAAAAATCAGAGAAGAAAAAGAAATAAAAGGAATCTAAATCGGAAAAGAAGAAGTATAACTGCCACAGTTTGCAGATAACATGACACTATACATAGAGAATCCTAAAGATGCCACCAGAAAACTACTAGAGCTAATCAGTGAATTTGGTAGAGTAGCAGGATACAAAATTAATGCACAGAAATCTCTTACATTCCTATACACTAATGATGAAAAATCTGAAAGAGAAATTAAGGAAACACTCCCATTTACCACTGCAACAAAAAGAATAAAATACCTAGAAATAAACCTACCTAAGGAGACAAAAGACCTGTATGCAGAAAACTATAAGACACTGATGAAAGAAATTAAAGATGATACAAACAGATGGAGAGATATACCATATTCTTGGATTGGAAGAATCAACATTGTGAAAATGACTATACTACCCAAAGCAATCTACAGATTCAATGCAAACCCTATCAAACTACCACTGGCATTTTTCACAGAACTAGAACAAAAAATTTCACAATTTGTATGGAAACACAAAAGAACCCGAATAGCCAAAGCAATATTGAGAAAGAAAAATGGAGCTGGAGGAATCAGGCTCCCTGATTTCAGACTATACTACAAAGCTACAGTAATCAAGACAGTATGGTACTGGCACAAAAACAGAAAGATAGATCAATGGAACAGGATAGAAAGCCCAGAGATAAATCCACGCACATATGGTCACCTTATCTTTGATAAAGGAGGCAAGAATACACCGTGGAGAAAAGACAGCCTCTTCAATAAGTGGTGCTGGGAAAACTGGACAGCTACATGTAAAAGAATGAAATTAGAACACTTCCTACCACCATACACAAAAATAAACTCAACATGGATTAAAGACCTAAATGTAAGGCCAGACACTATAAAACTCTTAGAGGAAAACGTAGGCAGAACACTCTATGACATAAATCACAGCAAGATCCTTTTTTGACCCACCTCCTAGAGAAATGGAAAGAAAAACAAAATGAACAAATGGGATCTAATGAAACTTCAAAGCTTTTGCACAGCAAAGCAAACCATAAAAAAGACAAAAAGAGAACCCTCAGAATGGGAGAAAATACTTGCAAATGAAGCAACTGACAAAGGATTAATCTCCAAAATATACAAGCAGCTCATGCAGCTCAATATCAAAAAAACAAAAAACCCAATCCCAAAATGGGCAGAAGACCTAAATAGACATTTCTCCAAAGAAGATATACAGATTGCCAACAAACACATGACAAGATGCTCAACATCACTAATCATTAGAGAAATACAAATCAAAACTACAATGAGGTATCACCTCACACCAGTCAGAATGGCCATCATCAAAAAATCTACAAGCAATAAATGCTGGAGAGGGTGTGGAGAAAAGGGAACCCTCTTGCACTGTTGGTGGGAATGTAAATTAATATAGCCACTATGGAGAACAGTATGGAGGTTCCTTAAAAAGCTACAACTAGAACTACCATATGACCCAGCAATCCCACTACTGGGCATATACCCTGAGAAAACCATAAATCAAAAAGAGTCATGTACCACAATGTTCAACGCAGCACTATTTACAGTAGCCAGGACATGGAGGCAACCTAAGTGTCCATCGACAGATGAATGGATAAAGAAGATGTTGCACATTTATAAAATGGAATATTATTCCGCCATAAAAAGAAAGGAAACTGAGTTATTTGTAGTGAAGTGGACAGACCTAGAGTCTGTCATACAGAGTGAAGTAAGTCAGACAGAGAAAAACAAATACTGTATGCTAAACATATTTATTGAATCTAAAAAAAAAAGGTTCTCATGAAACTAGGGGCAGGACAGGAATAAAGACACAGACGTATAGAATGGACTTGTGGACACATGGTGGGGGAAGGGTAAACTGGGACAAAGTGAGAGAGTGGCATGGACATATATATACTACCAAATGTAAAATAGATAGCTAGTGGGAAGCAGCTGTATAGCATAGGGAAATCAGCTTGGTGCTTTGCGAGCACCTAGAGGGGTGGGATAAGGAGGGTGGGAGGGGGACGCAAGAGGAAGGGGATATGGGGATATACGTATGCATATAGCTGATTCACTTTGTTATACAGCTGAAACTAACACAACATTGTAAAGCAATTATACTCCAATAAAGATGTTAAAAAATATATACAGTATCACTACCTCCTCATCCCTGTTACCCCATTCTCGTTTACCCCCCCTTTTTTCCATTCTTTTCACACCTGTTCCCTATAGGTAACCAGTCTCCTTAGTTTCTGATTTATCTTTTCTGTATTTCTTTTGCACATATGGGCAAAAGCAGAATGTTTTCTTATATTCCTTTCTTTCTTAGCCCAGCATTGTATAGATAAATCTTTTGTGGTTTGCATTTTTCTTTTAGCAGTATGTCTTGGCAACCACTTTATATCATTTCACAGAGTTCTTCCTCATTTTTTAAAATAGCTGCTGAGTATGCCATTGTATTATATACCATAAATGTATGAACACTTAGGTTGTTTCCAATATTTTGCAATTACAAACAGTACTGCAATGAATAACCTGTGCATATGTATTTTTCCATTGTTGGAGGTGTATATTCAAGTGAATAGCACAGATCTTTCTTCCCCTCCAATCCTTCTTTCCTCCAGGGAACCAAGAGCTGTGCTGATGTTATTGCCCATATAATGTTTTCTTTCTTAGCTCTACGTTTGAAGTCTGTAATCTCTGACAATAAGCACAGATTGTGGTCAAGTGTACACTTTCTGAGAAAGCCTTCACTCCCTGTCTCAGCCAATAATTTGGGTGGCACCCCCAGCCTTGTACTACAGTAGTGGTTTTCAACCTTGTCTGAACATTAGAATCACCTAGGAGCTTTTAAAATACCATGCCTAGGAATGCTCTAGGTAGATTCTGCAATTAATGCAGGATCTCTGGGACCCAGGCACCTATATTATTTTGAAGTGCCCCCAGAAATTCCAACGTGTGGCTAAAGTTGAGAACCACTGGTTATATCCTTGAAATGTTACAATAATCTCCTGGCCTTCACCATACTGCCTGTGATTTGAGCCAGCTGCAGGAGTGTATCCTAGATGATTAGGAGGTGCTCCACTCAGAGAATTCCTCATTTTTACCTGGAGAAGAGGTAAATACCTGCTGGCCTAATTTCAGGAGGATCTGTAAAAGTCTTTAATGAAACAGAAGTTCAGCCTAGCTAAAAAAAGTTCTTTCTCACATAGAATCTGAATGACAGGTACAAGTTGCTTCAGGGCGAGAAGGAAGAATATTAAATTTCCCTTTCTCCCCTTCAACACACAAATATGGGTACCTTCCTTTGTAGTTGGTGGTATTAATAAGACTTTGTAGGGAATTCCCTGGTGGTCTAGTGGTTGGGACTTCACACTTCCACTGCAGGGTGCATGGGTTCGATCCCTGGATGGGGAACTAGGATCCTGCATGTCGCATGGTGCAGCCAAAAAAAAAAAAAAGACTTTGTAAAGCAAAAGTCGACCAATAACACTGTTTATCATCAAATCAAAGATGCCACAAGTTATAAGACACATGATTATCTTATCTTAGTGATTCTTAGCACTAACAAACCCACTGGTAAATATGAGATATAATCAAATGTAAGATATATCCCTATTTCAGAGATTTTTAAATGTGGAAAAGTGTACATATTAGAATTGATGAAATACAGTAGATCTCTAGCCTAGACTTCTTTGAACTCCATGCTTGTAGGATCACTTCAATTTCTCACAGGCTCCTTAAACTCAACTTGTCCCAGTGGGGTACTCTTCATCTACATTGCCAAAGCTATTCCTTTTCCTGCATTCTCTACTTGGGCAAATGGAACCACCAAACTAGAAACATGGGAGTCACACCAGCCTCCTGACCTTCTACTTTCCACATGCAAAAGGTCTTTCCCATTCAGTCAGTTCTGCCTGGTACCTCTCTCGAATGCATTACCTAGGTCTTCCTCATCTCTACAAGATTACTGTAGTAATCTCCTAACTGCTTTCCACCCCTCTAATCAAGCCCCGCTCCACACTGTCCTTGTTTTCTTTCTTTAAGCATCAATCTGATCATATTATTCCTTGCTTAAAAATCGAACAAGGGCTTCCCTGGTGGCGCAGTGGTTGGGAGTCCGCCTGCCGATGCAGGGGACATGTGTTCGTGCCCCGGTCCGGGAAGATTCCACATGCCGCAGAGTGGCTGGGCCCGTGAGCCATGGCCGCTGAGCCTGCGAATCCGGAGCCTGTGCTCCGCAATGGGAGAGGCCACAACAGTGAGAGGCCCGCGTACCGCAAAAAAAAAAAAAATCAAACAAGATGAATACTCCATCCAAAAAATAGACAGAGGATATGAACCGGTCACCTCACAGAAGAGAAAAATACACACTTATACATGTGAAAAGCTGATCATCCTTATTAGGAAATAAATGTAACAATGACATTTTTTCACCCACCCAGTTGGCAGCGTTTGAGAGAACTGATAATAATGAATGATTACAAAGGTGTGCAGAAATACTCCTACATACCATTGTTGGTAGTACAGTATTTGAGATGCATTTTGGCCACGTTTTGGATATGTGAAGGAATGCAAACTGCCTGTTAAAAACCAAAATTCAACCAAGTAAGTTTGAAGATCTAATTGGCATTATTAAACTAGATGGGCAGCATCCCATCTAGTAAACAGAAGGGCACTCTGAGGGATGTATAAAATGGAAGCTTTTTATAGGAAGAAGGGTAGGGTAAGGGAGTTATTAGCAAAAGAAAAGAAAGGATTATTTTTAGGTCAAGAGACCTTCTTTCTGGGAGGAAGGGAATGGCAAGGGTTTTATCATGCAGATTGCTCCTTTTGGAGGGTGTTGGGTGGTAAGCAGAGGTGGAGAGGGCCCAGGAGACATTACCTCATTGGTGCTGAAAATACCAGACTAGCCAATAAAGATTACATTTCTGGTGAAGGTTTGAAACTGCATTTCGATCAGGTGTTAGATCTAGATCCGTTTGGGGCCTGTGGTTTTCTCTTTAACATATCTAATTTCTCTGAGCCTCAATTACTGCACTTGGTCAAATGGGGCCAGCAGCTACTCTAATGTTCTCAAGGAAATGAGATAATTTTTTTCTTTTTTTTATAAATTTATTTATTTATCTTTGGCTGCATTGGGTCTTTGTTGCTGTGCGTGGGCTTTCTCTAGTTGCAGCGAGCGGGGGCTACTCTTCCTTGCGGTGCGCTGGCTTCTCATTGTGGTGGCTTCTCTTGTTGCGGAGCACGGGCTCTAGGTGCGTGGGCTTCAGTAGTTGTGGCACGCAGCCTCAGTAGTTGTGGCATGCAGGCTCAGTAGTTGTGGCACACGGGCTTAGTAGCTCTGCAGCACGTGGGATCTTCCCAGACCAGGACTTGAACCCGTGTCCCTTGCATTGGCAGGCAGACTGTTAACCACTGTACCACCAGGGAAGTCTGGAAGTGAGATAATTTAGGGGAAAGTAGTAATAGCTAACATTTACTGGGCACTTGCTGTTCTAAGTATTTCATATGTGTTTACTCATTTAACCTTCACAATAACCCTGTAAGAACTACCCCCGTTTTACGTATAAGAAAACTGAGACACAGAAGATAAAATACTGCCCAAGGGGTGAAGTTAGTACTAAGAAAGGAGCTGGGATTACTGGCTACATAAGAGGCCACATAATCTACATAAGAGGATCTAGCTCCAGTCCTACGTTTTTTGCAGCCAACCTACGCCCATCTTTCCTTTTTGTCATAGCCCACAGCGTCCATAGTCAAAACCTGTTTATACAGAATTTGCCCATTCGCTAGTTTCATCAACTAGCCTCTAGTAGCTTTGGGTATCTCGTCACAGTTCTGTCTGATTGAGTTCCAGGGAACTCAGCCACCTCCCATTCCAATTCACTTCCAGGGTCCGGGTCAACGCTGGGTACACGGTAAATCCTTAGATAAATTCTATCGGACGTTTCTATGGGATCGATGTCATACCTTTACAAGTGTGAAACAATTCTCACGAGACTGAGACAGATACACGATAACTAGGCTACATACAGGGCGAGTACCGCCTTGTCGCGTACAGCTGCGCTCCACACTCGAGCTCTGGGACCAACCGTTCCTGCTGTGCTACTTCAGGCACTCGGCCGGAACCCTTCCGGCGGCATCTGAGGCAGCCCGCCGGGACAACGCCGCTGAACGCACAACACGGGAAGGATTAGTAGTCTAACTATGTGCCTAAATTCTCTAGCTCACTTACATGATCCGAGGGAAAACACCCCCAAATTCTTGCACTTTTAAAAAAAACCTGAGTGACGATAGCATTTTTATCCATTAAAAAATATCATAATCAAGTGATTCCGAGAGAGTTTTTTTTTTCTTTTTGGTTAGGCATATATATGGACAGCCCACTTGAAAGAACAAGGAAGGCGAGGGAAGAAAGCGGAAGCCGTGGGGTCTTCTAAACCAGAAAGTCTCCGGAGCTTGTGCCAGGCTCTTTGCGGCGTCACCCAGTTAGACGCAGGTTTTGGAAGCGGTTGGAAGAGAAGGTGTCGTTGCTGGAGCTGAGACCAGACGGCCAGAATCCTCAGGGATGAACCTCGAGTTACTGGGTGAGGAGGACTATGGCTGCTTCTTAGAGAACCTTTTGGTCCTGGAAAGGAGGGAACCCAGGCGGAGGGGACTCAGGCTGCAACATTAGGGACACAGTTCTAGATGCATCTTTTTGGGCGCCTTGATATGGAGCAGCAACAGGGAGAGGAAGCCGAGCTTCTGCCTGAGCGGAATGCATTGCTTCTCCCGAGGCTACTTTGCAGTTCAATTGTGAAGCGTTAGGGAAAGATAGTTTGTGACTTAGTTTCGATTACAAGGATCACAGGTGCTGAAGTAGCCCAGAGCAGGCAGGACCAGAGTTACTGGGGGAAGGAATCTGAGGAAGTGAGGCTTGAGGTAAAGCTTTGAACACTTGTCAGGGTTTTGGGTGAAGCATGGGGTTTTGAAGAAACATGGGGTGCCTAAGGAGGGGAACGTGTTTATCTTCTAGTACAAGTTCCTCATTGAATAAATTAAAAAAGGCTCAGAGGGTACTGACTTGAAGGCACTCAGAGAGTAAATGGTATAGTTGGCATATAGGTGGCACTGGAATCCAGTTACCTTGACTTTCTGTTTAAGGTCTTTATCAGGGACGGTGTGTAAAACACTGAGGGGTGAACTACAAGGCAGGTTACTTTTGTCACCCTCTCTGATTCATTTCCTCCTTACCCTTTACCCAAGTTGTTTATAAACAGTAGGTTCTTCTGGGTTTTCATTAGGTAATATTTAGCATCGTAGCCTAAGGATGTCTGAGGTTTTCAAGAACTAAGCGACTTGCTATTTTCAGTGGTTGTGTTTCTCTTTAAAAAAGTTAAATTCATGAGATATACTGGCAGTCTTAAAGACTGTAAAGCTATTTAAGGAATGGTCTTTGCTTTTAAGGAGCTTTTTGTTAAGTGTGGAGAATAGGGTGTTTATGTAAATAGCTATACTATTGCAGAATATAGGTCACCCTTTTTTAAAAAATTTACTTTTTATACAGTAAGTTCTTATTAGCTATCTGTTTTATACATATTAGTGTATATATGGCCAGCCTTAAAGAGTCTTTACTAAGGGCTAAGAACATTTGGAAGAGGGAGTGAATATCTTTGGGGCAGGGGAAGAAAGGTAATCAAGAAAGAACAAACACAAACAACCAAAAAACCAAACCTGTGGAGGATTTGGAGTTTTGAGTGGATATTTAAGATTGGTAAAATATTGACAGACTGAAGTATGAAGTTATTGGAAGGAGTGTTTATTAGGAATACGTTTGAGCTAAGACATCAGTGAGGTGAGTCCTAAAGGTATTTTCCGGCTTGGCCAGGTTGTGGGTACTGTGAATAAGGAGAAGGCCAAGAGATGGGATTAGTACCATCTACTCCTTGGAGGCTTTTGAATACCCAGCTGAAAAGCTGTGCTTTTTAAGGAAAGTAGGGCAGATCCATTGAAGGGTTTTGACCTGGTAAGTGACTCAATCAGAGCTGTGATTTTTTTTAAAAAAAGATTTATCTGACAACAGTGTGTAGTTGAGTCTGCCAATTTGGAGGGCTAGAGTAGATGAGGGATAAAGAAGGTCTGAACTAGAAAATGGAAAGAAAAGACATTGAGAAGGTAGAGTTGACAATTTGAAAATTGACTACATATCATGGTGGTAGTGGCACTGGTGGCGGTGCTGGTGGTGAGGAAGGGAGTGAAGTGAAAAATGATGGGAACTGTGATGGTGCTATTCATAAACATTTAAGGACATTTGGAAAAGACAGTTAGCATTGGGTATGTTGAGTGTGGGCCTGTGGTTCAGAAGATGGGTTTGGATTTATGAGAGAGATTTGTAACCTTCCTACAGGTGGGCTAGACAAAACCTTGTGAGGAGATGATAAGACCCAGGGAGAAAGTGGGAGGGGAAGAAAAGAAAACCGCTGAGGACAGAATCTTGGACAATCATCTATATTTAGGGAATAAGAGGAGGAATAAATGATAATATATCAACTAACAGTTACATAGTACTTACTATGAGCTAGGCCTATTTTCAAGTGCTTTTCATATATTTATTCATGTAGAGGTAGAAGAGAATGCAGGTTGGTGTGGTGTCTTCCGTAGAAGCAGTTGTAGAGCAGTTGAGGCTAAGAGCTGAGAAAGGGCTACTCTACTTAGTTCTTGGGCAACTTTGGGCTCCTTAGCAACTTGAACAGAAGCTGAGTTACAATGATTTTAGGAAGATGAGTGACATGGACTGGAGGCAAAGGGTTGATGTTTATTTTTAAAAACTTAACTATGGAGGAAAGGTGATAGATAGGCTCATACCTTGAAAGAAAGAGCAGATGGGAAAGATTTTTCTTGTATGATACAGAAGATTCATGTGGGTAAAACTTAGGAAGGAATATTTAGCATTGGAAGGTTAGACAATTTAAAAGAAGGCTGACTGGATTCAAAAGATATAAATCTCTATGGGAATGACTTGAGTTTTATAGCAAGAAAGTTAATTATTACAGATATAAAGGAGAAAGGAACAGAAGTAATGTGATTGTGGGAGCATACCAAACCGTAGCTGGCCAGATAAAGGGAAGGAATGATAATGTATTCTTAACGTGGACTCTCAAATGCTTTTACCTCTGCAACCACTTCTGAGCCCTTGCTGTGTATTAGGCAGTAGGCACTGGAGGTAAAAGTTAAATAAGAGTTTTTCAAACTTACTTTTACTACAGCTCATCGTAAGAAATGTATTTTCTATCACAGTCCATTATACATACATACACATATAACTGTTTCTGAAAATGATACTAATTGTTATGCTCAGTGTCCTCTGATATCTTCTGATCTATTAAAAAACTTTTATGGTATGGCTCACTGAATGATTTATCCATTTGTGGTGGATTGGCTCCTAATGTTTGATAAACACTGAAATAAGATACAGCTTTTGCCCTGGATAAATACATAAAACTAGGAGGATAGGGGCATAAACAAATAACTATGAAATGGAACCACAGTAAATAGTGGGAACCCCATTATGGGAATCCAGCTGAAAGAGCAATTAATTCTGCCTCGTTGGGGTTGGCGGTAGAATTTGGGGATGACTTTATAGAGGAAGTGCCATTTAACGCAGACAGTAAACATGGAGGAGGATTTTTCCAGAGGGACAAATGGAGAAGGTAATTACCAGTGCAGAGAACAGTAGGGGCGAACATTCTGAGGCATGAACATGTGATACATATTCTGGAAATGGTTAGCAGTTTCCAGCTGGTGCTTAGGGTGGATTATGCAAGGTTCTGTCCCAGGTGCTAATGCGGAGTTAGTCAAAGATAAAAGGGAAAATACTGGTTGGGGCCAGATTATTGCTTTTTAAAATTATACTTAGGAGTTCAGCATATTGTTTAACAAGGGAGATTTTTGAGCAGGTAAGTGACATGATGAGATTTGGGGCTTAGAAAGTTGGCTGTAGCAGCTTTCTTAAGGATTGATGAGGGAGGCCAGACTGGAGCCAAGGAAATATAGTAGTTATGGTAGCGATGGCATCAGATTGGGGTGTGGTAAGATCAGTTATTTAGCCACCTGCAAGTTGCATTTCTCTAAAAAGAAATGCTGCGGATTGTGTCGTCACCTGTTAGACTGAGGAAGTGGAATGGAAACTGCTACTCTGGACCTAACTTACGGTAGGGAGGAATTGGTTGGCAAGTTGAAAATACTTTCACTGGGAGAAAAGGACCACGAAATTTTAGAGTTCATGGTAACCGAGTTTTTAAGGAGGTGGATGTTGAGCAATTTAGAGAATAGATATTATTCCAAGACCTAGAAAGCTAAAAGGTAGTTTGGAGGAAGGGTCCTAACTGGGAAAAAAGGAGGAGGCACCTGAGGGAACTGGTGTGCTTGCACTGAAAGCAGTCTAAACTCAGATTCCGAAGAGGCATGTACAAAAGAAGGGCACGTTGCTGAAGGTGAATATATGAGGGTGGCACTAGCTGTTAAGAATAGTGTCAGGAAAGCTAATGTGACTGAAGGCAAAGATTGTAAAAATGAGGCAACTAGAAAGGGTTTTTAACATTATGTGGAGTGCTAAGAGCAAAGAAGTTTCCTGCTTGGTTGGGCTGGATGGTGTAATACCAAAATTATTCATTCAACACTCAACAAATATCTTTCATGCGCCTACTCTGGGCTTTTATAGTTTATAGGCAAAAGGGAAGTGGAATACTTCTTTTTTTTTGAATTTTATTTTATAATTTTTTTTATACAGCGGGTTCTTATTAGTTGTCCATTTTATACATATTAGTGTATACATGTCAATCCCAATCTCCCAATTCATCACACCACCACCCCGCCCCCACCCCCCACCCCCGCCGCTTTCCCCACGTGGTGTCCATACGTTTGTTCTCTACATCTGTGTCTCTATTTCTGCCCTGCAAACCGGTTCATCTGTACCATTTTTCTAGGTTCCACATATATGTGTTAATATTTGTTCTTCTCTTTCTGACTTACTTCACTCTGTATGACAGTCTCTAGGTCCATTCACGTCTCTACAAATGACTCAATTTCATTTCTTTTTATGGCTGAGTAATATTCCATTGTATATATGTACCACATCTTCTTTATCCATTTGTCTGTTGATGGGCATTTAGGTTGCTTCCATGAGGAATGCTTAACTTCTTATTTTTCTTTTGCCTTCTCTGGGGAAAAGGATTTTTGTTTGTTTTTGAACAAATAAAGTGATCATTGGTTATGGCCAAGAAGAGTCCTCAATAGGTAGAGATTTTAGATGGGTCACTTAGTTCACTTCTCTTGGTCGAATTATATTCCTTGGCCGTGAAGGAACTTGGCATGTGAAATAATGTCGGTGATCTTTGAGAGTTGGGGAGAGGAAAGAAGACATGCTGAAAGAAAGAAGATGGGCAGAATTTTGACTATTTTCAATAAAGGGCAGATGTGTTTTGCAAATCATAGACTAGTAACCTTGAGGTCAAATTTGGGCAAGATTATAGAGGCTTTTTAGTGCAGTTATAGTTAAGAGTAGGGTTTCTTGGTCAGGTTCCAGTTTTGCCACTTTTTAACTGTCAGTTTGGGGATAACCTTTAATCCTAACTTTCTTTATCTGTGAAATGGAGTATGATAGTACTCAATAGTGAATTGAGAGGATCAAATGAGACAGTATGTAGAAGACCTTAGTACGGAGTCTGACACATAAGCATTCAGTAAGCCGTAGCTGCTAATGATAAATGCAGGCTTGAGCACTTCAAAGAAATGATAAGCCAGCATGAGTTTAAGTCTAGAAAACTCATTAAAGTTCTTTAAATTCATGCTTTTCAAATTAACATATACAGTAGGTATTTATCATAACAGTGGACACAATACAAATATGCATACAGAAAAAATTGCCTTTTTCCTCCTTTCCAAATGGTAACTGTCTGGAATTTATCCTTTTATACCTTTTCCTTGCTCATATGAGTATAATTAAATACAATTTGTAAGGGCTTTGTTTTTGCTTTTTTACAGAAATAGAACTTTTTATACACATTTTTTGCAACTTGCTTTCTTCACTTAATTTTACGAGATACTATTCCTACACATTAGGAGATAATAGAACTAAGGATTTTTAATGCGTTCGTGTAGATACACACTCACGATATCAAATTTTAACTTAACTGTAAATGCTTTTTTATTTTTTATATTTTTTGGCTGTGCCGTGCAGCTTGTGGGATCTTAGTTCTCTGATCAGGGATTGAACCTGTGCCCTCTGCGTGGAAGCATGGAGTCTTAACCGCTGGACTGCCAGGGAATTCCCTATAAATGCTTTTTTTTAAAAAGTGTTCTTTTTTTCCCTTGCCTCCTCCATTCTTTGTTGATAATCCCATGTATCTCCTTCCATATTTTTCTCTATGCCTGTGTGTGTGTGTGTGTATATACATAATGTTAACAAAAAAAATGAGATATACACTTCGTGTCTTGCTTTTTTTCACTTAAGTAACACCAATAAAAATTTTGAAGAGAATTAGTGTAATTTATTTGAATACCACAATTTTTTCATCCATTACACTAATAATGGGTATTTACCTTGTTTCCAACGCGGTGGGGGGGGGGGGGGTTTTTTTTTTTTTTTTTTTTTTTTTTGGGGGGGGGGGGTTTTTTTTTTTTTTTTTTTTTTTTTGCCACCAAGAACAATAGTTTAAGTACCCTTGTTCTTACGTCCCATTGTTGTGTTTACATCTATGGAGATTAGGTTTCCAATTGTAGGATTACTGAGATGAGGACTATGTATATTTTTGCTTTTAATAGATGCTGTCAGATTCCTTTTCCAAACGGCTATAACAGTTCCCATTTTTATAGGCAATATCCCTTCCCCCCCAGCAGGTGTTCTCTCTCTAAATTTTCCTGTCTGATGGATGAAAATGGCATCTCATTTTTCATTTGGTTTACATTTCTCTGAATTTGATGTTTTCCTTTGTTTAGAGGCCATCTCATTTTGTTCTTCTTGACTTGTTTATTCACATTCTTTATCTTTTCTTTTTGATCATTTTTCCTTATTGGTGTATAGACTTGCTTTATAGTGTAGATGTCAACTCCTGTCCGTCATCTGTATTGCCTATTTTTTCTAAATCTTTTGACTGTTTATGGGAACTTGTGCCATGCAAAATGTTCCAGTTTTTATATAATCTAATGTATTTCTCTTTTCTTTCGGTTTTCCTAACTTGGTTAAGGTCTTCCCCACCCTAGATTATACATGGGATCTCCTAGGTTTTCTTCTAAGATTTTTGATTTTAAAAAATCATTAATTTACCTGAAATTTATTTTTATATGTGGTATGAGAGAGGAACTGGAGCTGTTTTTTCTTTCAGATGGATAGTCAGTTGTCCATCCCTATATATTAAATAAATTCCCACTAAATTTAAATGTTATCTTTATCATATATCAGCAACCTTACAGTACATGTAGATTTTTTTTTAACATTTGTCTTTAATCCATCTGGAACTGCATAAAATTTACTAGTTTTTGGAGAAAGCCATTAAGCTTTCCCACCCCAGAATGTAGTTTGTCTTTTCACTTATTCATATTTTACGGCCTTAACTAAGATTTTATAGTTTTCTTCTTCATACATGTCATGTCTTTCTTATTACATTTTTTCCTTAAATATTTAGCCATTGTGAGTGGAATTTTCCCCTTCATTTTCATTTCTGGATATTGATTGCTAACCTAAAGAAAAGCTGTTAATGTTTGAATGTTTTTCTTGTATCAAACCACCTTGCCTTATTTTCTTATTAATTTGGGTGGTTTTTAAAATTAGAATTTCTGTGTTTTCTAGGTATTCAGTGTTATCAGCAAAAGAAATAGTTTTATCTCTTATAGTCAATGTTTAAACCAGTTATTTCATTTTCTTATTCCATTGGCTGGAACCTCTAAGAGGAATATTAACTAATAATGGTGATATATCCCTTTCTAGTTGCTGATACTAATTGGAATGGTTTTAATATTTCACCTTTTAGAATGATAATTGTTGTGTTTTTGGTTAATAGTTTTTATCATTTATTGTAGTCTTCTGTTAGATGTGGCTGTTATTAGAATGAGCTATTGAGTTTTAGCAAAATTTTTTTTCAGCATCTACTCATAGGATTGTATGGCTCTTAAACATTCTCGTCCAAGGATATATTGAATACATTAGAGTGCATTGTGCTATTGTTTGTTCCTTTGGAGTGAGTTTGGAGTAGGCCTATTTTTTTTTTCCCCTTGCTATTCCATTATGCCTTCTTACATGGTAGAATAATAAACTCCAGATTTTTTGTGTTTAGAATTCGGTTATACTTATATACACTGCTAGAAATTACTTTTCATTTCTGCAGAATCTAGAGGTGAAATACCCTGTACTGTTTGTGTTCTTTTTTTTTTTTTTTTTTCCGTTATGGGGGCCTCTCACCATTGTGGCGTCTCCTGTTGTGGAACACAGGCTCCGGACGCGCAGGCTTAGCGGCCATGGCTCACGGGCCCAGCCAGTCCGCAGCGTGTGGGATCTTCCCGGACCGGGGCACGAACCCGTGTCCCCTGCATTGGCAGGCGGACTCTCAATCACTTCGCCACCAGGGAAGCCCTGTTTTTGGGGGTTTTTTAAAGAATCAATTTAATTTTATTTATTTTTTGTTGCATTGGGTCTTGGTTGCTGCACGCGGGCTTTCTCTAGTTGCGGAGAGCAGGGGGCTACTCTTTGTTGCGGTGCATGGGCTTCTCATTGCTGTGGCTTCTCTTGTTGCAGAGCACGGGCTCCAGGCGTGCAGGCTTCAGTAGTTGTGGCACGCAGGCTCAGTAGTTGTGGCTCGTGAGCTCTTGAGCACAGGCTCGTAGTTGTGGCACACAGGCGTAGTTGCTCCACAGCATGTGGGATCTTCCTGGACCAGGGATCTAACCCATGTCCCCTGCATTGGCAGGCAGATTCTTAACCACTGTGCCACTAGGGAAGTCCCACTATTTATGTTCTTAAGTGAAAGAGACTCTTGTTTTCTTTTTGTATCATCTTATCAGGTTTTGGTATCAGCTATGTTGGCTTTATAAAACACGAATACATATTTTTTTCTGCTCAGAAATAGCTTGAATAACATAGTAATTACCTGCACCTTGAGATTTAGGAGAAATTGCTCATAAAACCATATGGGCCTGCTGTCCGTTTTTTTATAATTAAACATTTAAAAAAAATTTAATGGTAGGTCTTTAACAACCTCTCAATGTGTTTTTTCCTCATTGACCCAGTCAAGGACTTTTCTTCTGTAATCAGTTTTGGAAATGTGTCATTCATGTTTTTTGAATTATCAAGTGTACTGTGAAGTTAAATCCGACCAGCGTTTATTTCTCTTTGGCAGCTACGTTTGGGCATCTTTTTTACCCCCTTTCCTGGTCTTTAGAACCAAGCCTAAGAATCTAATTGTAACAAAATGTTAAATGTTAGATGATGGGTGGTTAGATGGTGGGAGGATAGAGAATATAAAAGTGGCCTTGAGCATCTAGGGGCAGTGGCCTTGTGCTACCATAACCCTACTTGACAGCATTCTTGCTCAGGCTCTTCAACCAAAGTGGCCCAGACGAGCTTAGTCTTTTTTATACACACTTTTTCTTTGTGTTCCTTTAAACTCCTTGTTATAATCCTGTTAACTAGGATGACCCTCCAAAAAAGGGGAAAAAACCCCACAACACCTAAAACATAAAACAAAAATACAAAATCAGGGGTAATCTGTGTTGAAGGGTAATCATACATTAAAATGGTCCCAGGATTCTGGATTCTCTCAGAATCTTTTTGTTGTTGTTGCTTTTTTGGCCACACTGCCCTCTTCAGTGGAAGAAACTGTGCCCTCTTCAGTGGAAGCTCGGAGTCCTAACCACTGGACTGCCAGGGAGTTTCTCTCAGAATTTTAAATATGGCTTTCCCATCTCTGAACACAGAAGTCATACTCTACTCCTTCCTGAGTACTTCATATTTTTAGGTTGTGTTTTTTTGTTTTGTTTTTAATTTTTCAATGAATACTCCTTTTTTCTCTCAATCATGTGAATATAGATTTATATTATTGCTTTGGAAATATATATAAGATATTTTGTTAATAATACATATTATAATACATATATTACATATAATACATATAATATGTGTAGTATTTTGTTTAAAGAACAAACCTTAAATATGTTAATGTTTGTTTAAGCATATAGAAATATATGGAAGCTTTTACCTTAGTAAGTGGGTTGCAGGGAGGAAACTATATCATTTTTTAATTACACATATCTGTATTACCTACATGTATGACTTTAGTAATTTTAAAAAGGTTCTTTCAGAATAACCTATCTTAATCTGGTTTCAGCTTTTCATTTCATTCCTGTCTTTAGTATTTGAATGCAATCAGACACTGAAGTCTGGTGCACATTAGAGAAATCAAAATAATTGCCTTTTGTTGGGGGGCAATTATTCATCTTTATTTTCATCTTTCTTTTAGTTTTCTTAACTTTAGGGCCTGTATTCTGATTAGTTTTAATGTTTTCACTGTTTTGATTTCTATTAATTTTTATAAAGGACAAAATGTAATAAAACTGGTTTTCAGACTTTTTTTAAAAAAAATGGAAGTACAGTTGATTTACAGTATTATGTTAGTTTCAGGTGTATGACATAGTGATTCAGTATTTTTGTAGATTATACTCCATTTAAAGTTAGTATAAAGTATTGGCTATATTCCCCATGCTGTACAGTATATCCTTATAGCTTATTTACTTTATACATAGTAGTTTGTACCTCTTCATCCTCTATCCCTATATTGCCCCTCCCCCTCCCCTTTCTCCACTGGTAACCATGAGTTTATTCTCTATATCTGTGAACCTATTTCAGTTTTGTTACATTCTTTCATTTGTTTTATTTTTTAGATTCCACATGTAAGTGGTGACATATAATATTTGTCTTTCTCTGACTTATTTCGCTAAGTATAATACCCTCCAGATTGATCCATGTTGTTACAAATGGCAAAATTTTATTCTTTTTTATGGCTGAGAACTATTTTATTATCTATATAAATATTCATAGATATATAAATATTCATATATATACACATACTCTATATCTTCTTTACCCATTCATCTGTTGATGGACACTTAGGTTGCTTCCATATCTTGGCTCTTGTAAATAATGCTGCTGTGAACGTTAAGGTGCATGTATCTGTTTGAGTTAGTATTTTCATTTTCTTCGAATATATACTTAGGAGTGGAATTGCTGGATCATATGGTAAAAAACTAAAAATAGTAAACTTATTTTTTAGATGAAATCTTATTTGAATGTCCTAAATGTAAAACAGCTTCCTTGGATCTGTAGTTCTCAGAGTATAGTTTAAATATCATGCTAATAAAATGTTTAGGTAATAACATAAGTAAATACTGATAAAGATGTTGCTACTGCATTAAACTTCTAAACCTTAAACTTCTGACAAGCAGGCAGTATCGTACTATAGCTCAAAATGTTTATCACTAATGTATAAACGCCAAATTTAATATAGGAAAAGTATTCAGGGATGTCTGTACCAAAATGTTATTTGCTTAAGAAATTAATACAGAGAATTGTGTGTTTAACCAACTACCAGATTGTGTTATAGCCTTAGTACTATTATTAGGAAGGGAACCCTGTTGGTTGGCTGCTCTTAATAAAGGTTTTAAGAGAGTAGTTGGGATTTAAGATAAGTTGACTGATTTGGTTTTTTAAAGTTTGTTACATAAAAATAACCGTAAAAACACCCCATTACATGTTTACATTAATAACGTTTTTATGAAAAATAACTTTTCTAAAACAAAACTTATTTAGTGAGAAGAGTGGCATTGTTTTGCATTTTTACAAATCTCTTTAATGTTTGCCTAAATATCAATAGAAGTTGGCTGGATTCTGCATTCATACTGTTTCAGTATCACAGCTCGTATAGCCTCAGAACTCATCTGTAAACTTGTGAAATAATGAGAGTAAAAAGGCACATACCATCTTGGTGTGATATTGAAAATAGGTGTGACCTCATGGAGTCCCTGAAAGGGCGCCAGTTCTCCATCCACACTTTGCAAGCCACTGCTGTACACTGTTTGTGAGCGGTAGTTGTGAGCTGTAGGATTCCTGGTATGTTGCACATGTTCCATCAACTTTCTTCCTTTGCTTTGTTGCAGAGTCCTTTGGGCAGAATTATCCAGAGGTAAGAGTATTGTATTGTGATTTTAGAAAACGGTAACTCCCTAGCTTTTATGTTTGAGTGGAAACTACGTTTTCATCTTTTTTTTTTTTCTTGACAATAGAAGCATTAAATATGATGATCTTTTGCTATAAAAGGGAACTAAATGTTTAATTTTGAGCAGCAGGGGAGGTAGATAGGCAATGTTGGCTGGAAATTTCAACATAATGTAAATCTTACAGTTCATTTCCCTTTAAATTAAAAAAATACTTTTGATTGAAGCATTTTTCAGAAACAGTACTATCACCTTCATGTAAATTTTTTTTCTGTGTGCTTTTATAGTTTTGATCAGTGTTTTTGCATAGTAATAACACGTATGGTATAAGTGTGCTTTACATGTAAAAATATTTTGTAACACTTAGAGTGTGTTTAATGTAGTCGTGATTATTTTAAATGGCTTGATATTAATATAAATTTATTTGATTTTCCTAATGTTACACAGGGGTTTTGTTTTATTTTTCTTGGAATAAATTTCAAGAACTATGATTACTTGATCAGTAAGATGACTCTTTTAGTGAATCCTGTTTTATTTTGCCTAATTGCCTTCCGGAGAATTTGTACGAAGTTATAGTTGTAATGCAAGGGATTGGTCACATCTGTTTCTAAAAATTCTCTGTTAGCTTTTATAAATATTTCTCTATTTGGGCTAGTTTAATAGATATGAGAACACACATAGAGATTATTTTGGTATACATCATAATTTAAATTCAAGAGAATTATCATAGATGTTAGAGAAACTTTAAGAAATTATTTGGATACCTGGGTATTATTGTCTATATTCTTATGTTCATTTTAATCTTTAGGAAGCTGATGGAACTTTGGATTGTATCAGCATGGCCCTGACTTGCACCTTTAACAGGTGGGGCACACTGCTTGCAGTTGGCTGTAATGACGGCCGAATTGTCATCTGGGATTTCTTGACAAGAGGCATTGCTAAAATAATTAGTGCGCACATTCATCCAGTCTGTTCCTTGTGGTAAGGAATTTTAAAGTTAATGTATTAAATATTTAAATCGGGGGGATGAACGGTGACTGTGTAGTTGCCAGTCTCATTAGATAAATTTTAATATTTAGAGTTTTAAATATACAGCCATTAGTAACATAATTTCTCATAGCCTATGGAGACCTTGAATCCATGCTGCTTTCAACACCTTTGGGGGAGAAATTCATTGTAATATGGATCTGTATCAGGCTCTGTCTGAGAATATTTCAGTACTGAAATGAGACATTTACAGATTGCAGCTGTAGTATTCTTGTGGTATTGACCTTTCATTTAGAATAAAAAAATCCTGGTTAGGAGGGCAGCTTGGAAGTCAAAGTGTCCAGCCTTGTCTATGTTCTTGAATTACAGTAGTTTTAGTGAACACAAACATGCCTGTTCCTTCATTGAATTGTAGTTATTAAGGCTTCCCATCAAATATATTGAGCTGAAATCGGGTATTATATAAATCCCATTGATTTCATTCTTATTCTCAGGGACTATCTGTTTTCAGAAAATTTTATTTTGGGGCAGCACTTCTTTTAAATGAACTTGGGACCAAAAACACCTAATCAGATCTAGATTTATTAAACTAACATATTTCCTTTTGTCGAAATATAAGCAGCAGTGGTATTATAAAGCACTGGATTGGGAGGAGGCCTGAATCCCAGTCTAGCTTTGGCCACTAATGAACTGGCGGCTTTGGCCAAAACGTTTCTCTAATATGCAAAATGAGAGAACTGGCCTGTATGATTTCTTAGGTTCTTTCCAGTTCCTTTGCATTTTATTTATTTTTTTTATTGTTGTGCTCTTGCAATAAAGATTTAAGTAGGTACATACATTTTTATCAGCTTTATTAAGATACATATAATTCACATGCTATAAAATCCACCCAATTAAAATGTACATTTCATTGTTTTTATATATTCAGAGTTGTGCAACGATCATCACAATCTAATTTTAGAACTATCACTAAAAATATACATGTATTGGGCTTCCCTGGTGGCGCAGTGGTTGAGAGTCCGCCTGCCGATGCAGGGGACACGGGTTCGTGCCCTGGTCCGGGAAAATCCCACATGCCGCGGAGCGGCTGGGCCCGTGGGCCATGGCCGCTGGGCCTGGGCATCCGGCGCCTGTGTTCCACAATGGGAGAGGCCGCGGCAGTGAGAGGCCTGCGTAATGGAAAAAAAAAAAAAAACATGTATTTTTTATTATAAAATAATAATAATTTAGAAAATTATGGAAAATACAGCAAAGTAGAAGATAGACGACTATCTCCCATAGTCTTACCACTCTGATATTACTACTGTAAATATTTTGATTTGTTACTATGTATAATTTTTAAAAAGCGTAGGACTTCCCTGGTGGCATGGTGGTTAAGAATCCACCTGCCAATGCAGGGGACACGGACTCGAGCCCTGGTCCGGGAAGATCCCACATGCCACAGAGCAGCTAAGCCCTTGTGCCACAATTACTGAGCCTGCACTCTAGAGCCCACAAGCCAGAACTCCTGAGCCCATGTGCCACAACTACTGAAGCCTGTGCACTTAGAGCCCGTACTCCTCAACAAGAGAAGCCACCACAATGAGAAGCCCGTGCACTGCAATGAAGAGTAGCCCCCACTTGCGAAACCAGAGAAAGCCTGCGCGCAGCAACGAACACCCAACATGGCCAAAAATAAAATATATAAATAAATAAATAAATTTTAAAAATTAAATAAAAAGCATAGTTTGTAAGCATGCTATGTTTTATTTTATATTTTGCTCTTTTCCTGTCTAACACTGACCAGACATTTTCCTGCTTGTGTAGCCTTTAAAAACTTTTTTTTTAATGGCTAAATATCTTCTGATAGATAAACCATAATTTACTTAACCATTTTTGTTTCTCTGCTACATAATGTTCAGTCAACGTCTTTGCACATAAAGTTTTTCTCTCATACAATCATTTCTTCAGCAAACATTGAACATGTATTATATACCAGATACTGCTTTAGGCATTTACGATTAGGGTTAGGGTTAGGGTTTGGGGGACACAAAAACAAGTAAGGAGAGATTCTTGATTGGTAGGGGGAGGTACATGTGCATACAGCTACATGTACTAAAGCTTTGTAGGTCCTACCTAAGAACTATATTTGCGATTTAGTGGAGGCAAAAGTGCAAAGGAGGAAATGATCAATTGTATTGGAGAAGAAGTGTGGTCAGAAAAGGCTTCAAAGATGAGGTAATTTCTAACCTCAAACTTGTTAGATGACTAGGTGTTTGCCAGTTGTATTCCAAGCAGAAGGTGCTGTACAGGCAAAAGCACATCAGCTTGAAACAAGCATGGTAAAATGGGGAACTGCAGGTAGTTCAGATTAGCTGGATTGTGGTATCAGAGATGTGACATGGCAACAGCCAAGGTAAACAGGTCCTCATGGAGCACATTGTGTGCCACACTATGAATTTGAGCTTTATCGTGTAGGTACTGTGAAGCCATTAAAGGACTTTAGGAAGGAAAGTGACGTGATGAGCTTTTTATTTTAGAAAGATCTCTAGAACAGCATGTGGGAAAGAGATTGAAGGGGACAGTGAATGAAGTTAGGATTGCAGTGGCCTAGGCTAGAGCTGATGAGGATAGGTGCAGTAGGAATGGAGCTGAATGGTACAGATGTGAG
This sequence comes from Aethalodelphis obliquidens, assembly GCF_003676395.1. Lineage (NCBI taxonomy): Eukaryota > Metazoa > Chordata > Mammalia > Artiodactyla > Delphinidae > Aethalodelphis > Aethalodelphis obliquidens. The sequence continues at coordinate 2,103,642 of NW_020837992.1, read as the reverse complement.
AAATAGTAGAAATAAGAGATCTTAGGCATTAATTAGATAAGGAGTGTAAGTGAAGTAGAGAAGTTAAGATCCTCAGGTTTCCTGCTTGGATGAAGATGTTAAGTGTAAGATTTGAGGGTGATAATGGTGAATTTGAGATCACGGTTGTGTGTCTCCTGTTGTATTTTATTGCAAATAGTTGTTTTATGAGTATCTTCCCTGGAACATGGTAGGTGCTGTGATACATGAACCTTGTCTGCCATTTTACTGTAGCATTATACCTGGTATGTAGTAGGCATTCAGGTACTTGTTGGATGGGTGGGGATATCTTAGTGAAGATGCCCAGTAGGCGTTTGATCTATGTTTGTTCATTAGTGTAGACTTCCAAAAGTATGTTACTGCTAGGTCAAAGGGTTTGAACAATGAGAGATTTTCCCCCTCTCCCCCCAACATTTTAAAACTTTTTATCACAAAACTTGATTATTAAGAACTTTAAAACATTGAAACAATATATGAGTATATAGAGTAAAAAACGAAAGCTCTTTGTCTGCTCTTTAAGGTAAGTAGTATTAAAGTATATGGAATATATCTTTCATCTGTAAGATATATCTGTATCTCCCTCAGCATGTATAAAAATACACATACACATATACATGTGTATGTTTTTTAAAAAGCGGAGACATACTATACATTTTGTTTTTTAGCTTGCTCTTCCACTTAATATATAGTGGATGTTTTTCTGTGTTGATATATGTGTGTGTGTGTGTACATACGATATATATAGTATTGCTTAGTATGTATGCATCATAATTATTTAACTGTTCCCTAATTTTTGGTATATATAAGTATACATGAGAGTTATGATCTGTAGTTATATGCATTTTGCATTTTTCTTTGATTCATCCTCATTTAGTATATAACTTTATGTATTATTTTAATTGTTGTGTAGTATTTGAACATGTTAGGGACTAAGAAAATTTCACCAAAGAGAAGTTTTGGATAGGCATGATAGCTGTCTTCAGCTATTAAAGAACTGACATGTGCAAGACAAAAATTGACCTAAGGAGAAGAAGCAGGACTGGTAGGTAGTGAACGGGATTTATAGGGAAACAAATGTTACCTTAGAATAGAGATGAGCTCCCAAGCAAAGGTGCCTATGGATGGGATGGACTGCCCAGGAAAGAACTTACCAGTGGGACTGGCCCTGCTTCGGCTTGCTGTCTCTTCATAGGGATGCTACAGAAGATATTCAGTCACTGGATGGGGGCCATAGGTAGAATGAAATGATGTTTAAGACTCTAAGATATTAGACTTAGTAAAGACCTGTCTGTATTTTGGAAAGAAACAGTATTGTCAGATGTGAGGATGTATGAGAATCCCTAATTCTTGAATTTATGGAATTTGGAATTGAAGAATATATTGTTAGTTTTAATGGGAAAACCCCTCTTAGTTTCACCTCTGATTATAATTTAATTTCTAAAAATAGATTTCCCTCTATTATAACAGAAATACAAGCCTGCTATGAAAGAAAAAGTTATTAAAATGCAGAGGGTTTAAAGGAAAAATGGAAATATAGCTAACATTCTGTTTCATAGTCAGATTGTGCTAAAATGCTTAGGGGAACAGCAGCAGCAGCTGTCCCTTGTTTCTTCCCATTCCCAATAATCCAATAATGTCCCATTCCCAGTGTACTTCCATTCTTTTGGTTTGTTTCTCTTAATATTTGTCTTCATATTTCTAAAGTATTTATGCATATTACTTCTTCTTAGTTTGTTAATTTCAAGAACTTATCTGTGACTTTTTATTACAGTATATGTGAGCTTTATCTCACCCTTTTACCCTCCCATCATCTACTGAAATTGGGTGGACCATTGGCTTTTTTGTTATCAACCCTCTAGTTACAGTATCTGTAGGCATCTTCTTTTTTAGATTCTCCAGAAGGATCTTCTAATTGACTGGGAGTGTTCTAGAGGTTGTGGGAGACACAGGTACCTGAGTCCTTTGTATGCAGACTTGAGCTTAGTCCCTCCACATTCACTTCCTCAGTTTACTCCTGCCTTCCTCTGCTGTGAGTTACAAGTCTGGGAATACATTTATCTTGTCTCTAATATAATTAATGGTTTTTGAGCACTTACTGTATTGCACTGAGAGTTTTTTATGTATTAATGTTAAGTCTCTCGAGAGTCTGCAGGTAGATACTATTATTTCCATGTTATAAGTGAGAAAATTGAAGCTCAGAAAGGCTGTATAACTTGCCCAAGATCACGCAGCTAGAAGGTTGTAATGTCTAGGCTTGAGCATAAATCTGACTTGAGCCTCTGTTCTTAACCATGAACTGTGTTGCGTCCTCTATGTTCCTCAGCAGCAACTCCTCTTCATTGCAAAATTTGAATGAAGACTGATTTTGGGTTTCTTTTTCTGTTTGTCTCTTCTGTTTTTCATTTCTGTTTTCTTTTTTGCCTTTCTGTGGGTTACTTGAACTATTTTTAGAATTCCATTTTGATTATCTGTGGTATTTTTTATTCTTTTATTTATTTATTTATTTATTTTTGGCTGCACTGGGTCTTTGTTGCTGCTCACAGGCTTTCTCGAGTTGCGGCAAGTGAGGGCTACTCTTCGTTGTAGAGCACGAGCTCTAGGTGCACGGGCTTCAGTAGTTGTAGCACGCAGGCTCAGTAGTTGTGGCTCGAGGGCTCCAGAGCACAGGCTCAGTAGTTGTGGCGCACAGGCCCAGCTGCTCCGTGGCATGTGGGATCTTCCCAGACCAGGGCTCGAACCCACGTCCCCTGCATTGGCAGGCAGGATCTCAACCACTGCTCCACCAGGGAAGCCCCTGTAGTATTTTTTAGTGTATTTCTTTGTATAGCTTTTTAATGGTTGCTAGGTATTACATGGTATATACATAACCTATCATAGTCTACTGGTGTTGACATTTTACTAGTTTAAGTGAAGTACAGAAACCTTCCCTTTACATCCCTTTACCCTCCCTTGTTTATAGTATAATTGTCTTAAACATTTCCTTTATGTATATTGATACCTATATAACTTATAATTTTGGCTTCAAACATCAAAACTCTAGAAAAAAGTATTTAATTTTTTAAAACCTTTTTCATTATTCTTTCTTCCTGATGTTCTAAGATTCCTTCTTTTATTGTTTACTTTCTGCTTAGAGAACTTCCTTGAGCCGTTCTTTTAGGGTAGATCTGCTGGTGACAAATGCCTTGATTACCCCTTTGTTCTTGAAAGTTAGTCTCTCTGGGTGTAGAATTGGGGATGACAGTTCTTTTCTTCCAGCACTTGAAAAACTGTCACTTTCTTTGGACCTTCATGGTTTCTGGTGTGAAATCTGCTGTCGTGTGAATTATTGTTCCCCGTAGGTAACGTGTCATTCCTCTTTCTGCTTTCAAGATTTTTTTCTTTGTCTTTAGTTTTCAGAAGGTTGTGTCTTGGAGTGGATTTCTTTGAGCTCATCCTGTTTGAAGTTTGCCTAGCTTCTTGAGGCTGTGTGTTTTATATCTTTTGCCAAATTTGGGAAATTTTCAACCATTATTTTTTTCTCATGTTTATTGGCGTATAATTGCTTTACAGTGTTGTGTTAGTTTCTGCTGTACAACAAAGTGAATCAGCTATATGTATACATATATTCCCATATCCTCTCTCAACCATTATTTCTTCAAATACATTTTTTTTTTTTTTTTTTGCGGTATGCGGGCCTCTCACTGTTGTGGCCTATCCTGTTGCGGAGCACAGGCTTCAGACGCGCAGGCTCAGCGGCCATGGCTCACGGGCCCAGCTGCTCCGCGGCATGTGGGATCTTCCCGGACTGGGGCACGAACCCGTGTACCCTGCATTGGCAGGCGGACTCTCAACCACTGCGCCACCAGGGAAGCCCTCTTCAAATACCTTTAAGCCTTACTCTCTTTCTTCTCTCCTTCCAAGACTCTGATGCCATGGATATTAGATATTAGATCTTTTATTATAGTCCCACAGGTCCCTGAGGCTCTGTTAATTTTTTTCATTCCATTTTTTCTCCTATTCAGATTGGGAATTTTTAATTCTGTCTTCCTCTTTTCCATTGGCTGCTGAACCCATCTTTTGAGTTTTTTATTTCAGTTTTTATATTTTTCAGTTCTAAAATTCCCATTTGGTTCTTTTCTCTATATTTCTGTTTCTTTGCTGAGACTTTTTTTTTTCCATTTGTTTCAAGCATGTTTGTAATTGCTTGTTGAAGCATTTTAATGATGGCTGCATTGCAATTCTTGTCGGGTAATACTAACACCTGTGTCATCTGTGTGTTAGCATCTGTTGGTTGTCCTTTCCTAGTCCTTTGGCTCTTCTGGAGACTTTTTTGTGTGTGTGCCTATTGATGCTAATGGGTTGTTGGCATCTCCGTCACCCAGTCCAGGATATATGAGGCAAAAAGAAAATCTAAAGACCTCACTGCTGTGTCGTTCCTCATATCCTGTAGTCCCTAGACAGTCTGTCTTCTCTTTACCTTTTTATGTTTGTTTTCTATATAATGTTAGGATGTTTAACTGTACTTAGCAGGATGAATTAATTCCTTCCTTAATTCTTTTCTTAATTATTTTAAATAACAGATACCTATCTGTACTGGTTCACTTATACTATGATAGTGCTACTTCTGGGACATCTTCAGAAAGCTCAACTACTCCTCCCCCTCCCCCCAAGGGGAAGAAAACCTGCTTTTTGTTAAATCAACACTTAAGGGCCAGCTGATTTTATACTTTTCTAAAATGTTTGAGTCTCCCTTTTTTCACTGAGCCACTTGTACTGTTATCTTGAACTGTTAAGAGCTTCTATTACTAGATATGAAGATGTCATGAAAACATTCTTTTTTATTGCTTAGTTAGGAAAGCTTGTTGTGGATTTGAGTATATGTTTAAAAAATAAAGAAGAAGAAACGTTGGTGACCCATGCAGTTAGGGCAATAAGTGTGACTCATGCTTTTTTATCTATAAGGATGATATGATATACTTAGAATGTGTGCTAAGTTACCCTTTTTCCTTCTCAGCTGGAGTCGAGATGGTCATAAGCTCGTGAGTGCTTCCACTGATAACATAGTGTCACAGTGGGATGTCCTTTCAGGCGACTGCGACCAGAGGTTTCGATTCCCTTCACCCATCTTAAAAGTCCAGTATCATCCGCGAGATCAGTATGTTTAATCTGTGCTATTCTCTCCTGGGGTGGGTCTAATTCTATCTCCAGGCCCATGACAATTTCAGTTTAAGGTTTTAGGATGCAAAAGCCCACATCTCTTCAACCTCTTCTATATAAAATAATCTTTCCAGATTATCTGGATCTAGTGAATAGATTTTAAAGAGACTGTTATAGTATATAGTTAAAAACTGGCCTATATTAATTAAGACTTCAGAAATGGGCAAAGGTAGAAATAAGTATAATAACTGTTCTTTACCTGGGGTTTTCCTCCAATTTGAATTTCTTTAGTAGGGGAAACGGTTCATTATGAAAACTATATTTAAGAAAAAGAGTTATCCATCATTCTATTACTGAGATATAACTATTTTCATTTCTCTAGGTTTTCTTTTAGGCAAGTTCTCTTTAAGTATAAAGCTTATTGTATAGTGCTTCATAACTCACAAAGCACTTACTAGCTCACAAAGCATTTGTCTATTAGATGTACGCAAATATGTATTTTTACATAGTTTTAATTGGTATTTTGCCTTTCACTTTATTTCATACATATTTTACCAGTTTGCTACATCTTCATATTTATTTTTAATAATTACATTTTATCTTGTCAAGGTAAGATCTCATAACTTTACTCAGTCATTTCCCTATTATTAGGAATTTAGAGTTTAGGCGTTTTCACTATTTTAAATATGCTTGGGCTGGGAGAGTTGATGAGGTAGTAGATAGGAATTACAGAAAAGAGCAGAGAGTCAGCCTTCTGATATCATAGCAACAGCCAATGTACTATTCATATTTTTAAACAGGAACAAGGTTCTCGTGTGTCCCATGAAATCTGCTCCTGTCATGTTGACCCTTTCAGATTCCAAACATGTTGTTCTGCCCGTAGACGATGACTCCGATTTGAACGTGGTTGCATCTTTTGATAGGCGAGGAGAATATATCTATACAGGAAATGCAAAAGGCAAGGTAAGCGTAGAAGCTTAGAAGCTGGTGAAATATGCATCAGTCATCCTGTACATTGGCTCATGGCTCATTTCATGTTTGCTTGTTCTTTCTCTGAAATTTCTTTTACCCCTTGACTAAGCATGCCTCCTGCCTGTGGTAAATATAGCCTATTTTTCTCTCATGCCTTAATAATTTCTGTTCTTTGGATTTAGAGCAGTCAGAGGTAATTTGACCTAGAGAAGGATGGGGGGCCTTTACTGGATGCTAGTAATGAAAGGCCATTACTAAATTATAAAATTTAAAAATCATATCATCAATGGAGTACTGCTGATAAAATGTCTGATATCTTGGTCTGCAAATATTGTATAATTTAGGCTAGCTTAATGTATTGTTTTGTGTACTAAGAAGTTGGATTTGATGAGCTTTAGGGTCCTTTTCAAGCTTATTAGAGTTTGAGTTCCAGTGCACTTTGATTTTTTTTTTTTTTTTTTTTTTTGGCTGGGACCGGGGGGGTTAGTACAGTTTCATGGCTGCTTTAGAGAGTGGCAGGTTTTTTTTTTTTATTGTGGTAAAATGCACTTAACGAAATTTACCGTCTTAACCATTCTTAAGTGTACAGTTCAGTGGTGTAAAGTACATTCACATTGTCGTGCAGTCATCACCATCGTTTATCTCCAGAGCTCTTTTCATCTTGCACTCACTTTGTACTTACTAAATAATAACTTGCTATTTCCTACTCCCTTTCACCCCTTAGAAACCATCATTCTACTTTCTATCTTTATGAATTTGGCTATTCTAGTACCTGTATAAGTGGACTCATCCAGTATTTGGTTTTTTTGTGATGGGCTTACTTCCCTTAGCATAATGTCCTTAAGATTCATTCATGTTGTAGCATGTGTCAGAATTTCCTTTCTTTTCAAGTTTGAATAATATTCCATTGTATGTATGTGTCACATTTTATCTGTTGATGGATACTTGGGTTGCTTCTACTTTTTGACTCTGGATAATGTTAAATATTATCTTCTAACAATAGGTTAAGACAGTGTCCTTTAATTGAAGAGGTAAAAGGCAATAGCAGTTGATCAAGTTGAATACATGGGAATAGAGATATTTATATTAATATTTTCACCCAGTCTTTGCCCAGCTTCAGAAACAGAAGTCAAATCTAATTACTGTAAGTTATCAGAATACTTATTATTTTTCTCTTTTAAACTTTAGATCTTGGTCCTAAAAACAGATTCTCAGGATCTTGTTGCTTCCTTCAGAGTAACAACTGGAACAAGCAATACCACAGCCATTAAGTCAATAGAGTTTGCTCGGAAGGGCAGGTAAGTGAGACCTGTCTTTTTAGAGACAGTTTTAAAAGTGAGTAGAATGCAAAAATACATTGAGATTCACAGTTTTTGTGTATATTATACTTATTTTTTTTTTTAAGTTTACTTAGAAAATAGTTATAGAAACTGTCACTATCTGGTTCTTAAGTTTATAAGATTTACTGCTTTGAGCCAGCAGTCACATCTTATTGGGAGGTTAACAGGCAGTTCCTTTACAGAAAAGATGTCTGAGTGGTCTGTGCATAGAACCAAAATGTCTGGCATATGGTAAACACTGGGTAAAAGTGAGCTGTTATATTATAATCAGAATTGATATCACAAATTCACATAGTAACTGAATATGCACTTTACTTACATAAAACCTATTTATTTACCCTTTTAATTTCAGATGTTTTTCTGATAAGTTTGATTACCCAGCTAGAAGTAGATTTATGTATCAACAGAAACAAGAAGAAAATAGGTTGTCAGTAAGAGAAGTAACAGTCATCCTATTTTGTATGGGAACCACCATACATACTTAGAGGACATTCATGTTCGAATTCTCTTGAAGCAAGAGACAGTGAAGTCTGTAAGAAGGTGGTAAAATAACTTGTGTTTTAGACAGGTTTCCAACACTCAGTGTTATCACAGTAAAAAATTGGGCAATCCAGAATGATATATTTAGTTTATTAACTCATTAAGAATATACTATATATAAAGCAGGCCAGAGGAATGAAGTATTTATATATATTTAACTGTAAGCTTGTGAATTCGGGAAACTGGTTTCAATTTAGAGGTTTTGGATTTTAGTCAAATACTGCTGATTAGTTTGTGCATCTAGGGTTCAGGGATTACACAGGAAGGGAAGTAAAGCGTTTTCTCACTTCACGCTATATTTTGGCTTGGAAGGTGACAAGTAGATATATCAGTGGTCTAGTCTATTACTTAGATTTTCGCTCAGTCTCTCCCTGATTTGTTAGTTGTCTTATGGTACTGTTCTAAGTAACTGGTAGCCATGGAAAATGTTAACAGGAACAGATTCTGACCTCTGGTGTTGATATTTTTTTATCTTTTCTGTAGTTGCTTTTTAATTAACACAGCAGATCGAATAATTAGAGTTTATGATGGCAGAGAAATCTTAACCTGTGGAAGAGATGGAGAGCCTGAACCCATGCAGAAACTGCAGGACTTGGTGAATAGGTATGTATCACAACCTAGAAGAATATGTGCTAATTCATGGCCTGGGGTCAGGTTCTGGTTCTATTTGGGTACTTTCTTTGTCCTTTAGGACCCCATGGAAGAAATGTTGTTTCTCTGGGGATGGGGAATACATAGTCGCAGGGTCAGCCCGGCAGCATGCCCTGTACATCTGGGAGAAGAGTATTGGTAACCTGGTGAAGATTCTCCATGGGACAAGAGGAGAACTCCTCTTGGATGTAGCTGTGAGTAGGATGAGAGGTTGCTGTTGTTACTTATGTAATACAGAAAATCTTGGATTCATCCTTAGAATTGATTTTTCTTTGCTTCATTAAAATTTAGTGGCATCCTGTTCGACCCATCATAGCATCCATTTCTAGTGGAGTGGTATCTATCTGGGCACAAAATCAAGTAGTAAGTATTTTTCTGGTTTAACTGCTTTGAAGCTAGATACCCTTTCCTTTTATCAAAGAACTTTACAAATAGTAAGCCCAAAATTACCTTATATACTTTCTTTTCCATATGATTCTTCTAATTAAATAGTTCAGTGCATCTAGTTTTGCTTTATTTTAATGGTAAGGTCTTGGTCCAAAGTCAATTTACCAGCTCTGTTTTCAGGGAGAAAATCTAGTGTACTTCCTGGTACGTTTTTCTGTTGCTCATCTGAGATAGAGTTTTCTTGTGCTTTTCTTATTTTCAGCTCAGTTAGCTTCTGTTTTACATCTTGGTTTTATTTTGAACACCTTTAATTATATTTGTAATCAGTGTACTCAGAAGAAAACTTAACATTTTACCTCAGAATTACATCTTAAAAAGATTAAAGAAGGCCGTTATTTATGAAAGAACTACAGTTAATACCATGGAATGTTTAAGATAGGAAATGCCTTAAGGTAATAAAACTGTAGACACCTAATTTTTATTATCTGCCAAATTTGATCTCAGAATTTTGAGTCTTGTTCATGGTCAGTCCTTTTATTTATATCATTAATGTCTAGGTTACAGACCGCTGCTTTCTCACACAGTTAAGTAGTATGTTTTGTTTGTGGCATAGGAAAATTGGAGTGCATTTGCGCCAGACTTCAAAGAATTGGATGAAAATGTAGAATATGAAGAAAGGGAATCAGAGTTTGATATTGAAGATGAAGATAAGAGTGAGCCTGAACAGACAGGTAATATTTCTCAATTGCAGGTAGTATTTCCCAAAGGAAAAATGATTGTTTTACTCAGTACTCATTCTTAATTTGTGTTGAAAATTCATTTCAGCACTTAGTCTAATTTTTTTTCCTAAGCTTACACAGTTTTGACAGTGTTTTTAGAATATTTATTTGTAAGGCATTGACTCAGGGTTTACATGGGCGTTCCTAGGGCTCAAGCAGCTCTCTTAACGTTTCACTTTGTATTTCCTGACTAATTGCAGATGATTAAATGAGGATTTGCATGGGGCACCTAACAAAGCCACCCACACACGCTGGGTGCTCAGCTGCTGTTTGCGTATTGTCACTCCTTTGTCAGTAAGATGAAGGTAAAGAGCATGGGCTCTGGAGTCAGACCGCCTTGGGCAGAATACTTATTCTTTAAACCTGAACTTCCTTTTCTGTAAAATAAGGATAACAATAGTACCTGCCTTTTAGGGTTGTGGGGAATAAATGAGATAATTCATGTAAAGGGCTCACTATAGTGTCTAGGCCATAATGAGCATTCAGATGTTCTCTTCTATTATGATTATGATCGTGATCATTGTTATTTTTATCTCTTGGCTTCTGAACTTCTAGATAGGAAGTTACTTGAGAATAAAGATTTCATTTTATAGCCCCATCGTTGTCTAAACACAGGGCTTTGCATCTGGCAGGGGTTTGTGTGTATGAATGCTTAATGTGCCCAGTTGGCACTGTCAGCTTGAGTAATTAATGCCACGGGTCATTGACTGCTGGGCCACTTGATGATGTCAGGAATCGGGGAATTGGGATTGAAATTAGTTCTCTCCAGCTTGAAAGTGCTGGTCCTCACTTTTGTGATATTAGATAACTTACATGCCTCCTGTGCCTTAGAAAGACCGTCAGGGCTGCAGTATATTCTGGATTGTATTCGTGTTATTGGACTGTGTTGTACGAAGCCTTCCCAAACTTCCGCAGAAGTTCTTTCTCCTTCCCATCTCCTTGGCACATTGCACAAACCTTTACTGCAGCACTTACTGTGCTACAGTAACAGGAACAGATTCTGGAACTGAAATTATCTGTGTGTATGTGTCTCCCCAGTTAGACTTCTAAAATTTTTACTGAAGAACCGTTCCCAACTTCCTGGGGCATTGCTCTATTCCCAGTGCCTAGCGTGTGGTGGAAATTCAGTAAATATTTGCAGAACGACTAAGTAAAACAAACTGTTTGGTTTTCCTCCTTTGTTTCTCCTGGATTTCAGTTTATGAAAACCATAAGCTATATGTAAAAAGCAGTTTTCTACTTCTTCTCACACCTCTGCTGTGTTTTTGTCCTGCAGGGGCTGATGCTGCAGAGGATGAGGAAGTGGATGTCACCAGTGTGGACCCTATTGCCGCCTTCTGTAGCAGGTGAGCTGCCGCTGAAGGCTGGGCCTGGGGTGCTCCTCCTCCTCAGTCTCTGGTTGTGCTGCTCAGTTCCCCGGCTCTTCCTTCAGGCCCATCTGCCTTTGACCTCAGAGATAACTCCTTTGGTGCGCAAGAAATCCCTTCCCTTCTCCCTTGATAGAAAAATCTTAAGGAAGTGAAATAATTTGTTTATGCCGTTTATTTTTACTACTGATTTTATTAATCGTGTTGTCTGATTTCCTTTTTTAAAAGTTTATTTATTTATTTTTGGCTGCGTTGGGTCTTCGTTGCTGCGCGCGGGCTTTCTCTAGTGGCAGCGAGCGGGGGCTACTCTTTGTTGTGGTGCGCGGGCTTCTCACTGCGGTGGCTTCTCTTGTTGTGGAGCACGGGCTCTAGGTGCATGGGCTTCAGTAGTTGTGGCACGTGGGCTTCAGTAGTTGTGGCTCGCGAGCTTTAGAGCACAGGCTCAGTAGTTGTGGCGCACGGGCTTAGTTGCTCTGCGGCATGTGGGATCTTCCCGGACCAGTGCTCGAACCTGTGTCCCCTGCATTGGTAGGCGGATTCTTAACCACTGTACCACCAGGGAAGCCCCTGTCTGATTTCTTTTTATTTGTCTTGGCTTTCTTGAAATTTTAGATCCATACATGTTGCTTATGGTTAGATGATTCTGCCCTAGAGGAAGGGTTCACGGTTTAAGCAACTTTCTCCTCTTTTTTCCTATCCCTTTTCTGATCCTGTTCCAAATAGTGATGAAGAGCTGGAAGATTCAAAGGCTCTATTATATTTACCCATTGCCCCTGAGGTAGAAGACCCAGAAGAAAATCCTTATGGCCCCCCACCGGATGCAGTCCAAACCTCCTTGATGGACGAAGGGGCTAGTTCAGAGAAGAAGAGGCAGTCTTCAACAGATGGGTCCCAGCCACCTAAGAAGAAACCCAAAACAACCAATATTGAACTGCAAGGAGTACCAAATGATGGTAAGAGCCACATTTTCTCTCCCTCGCCTGACAGAGGCCACTCTCTAGCACAATCTGGTAATTTCCTGTTTGGGTGATTTTCCCTTAAAGGAATTTTCCCATGAGTCTTTTTTATAGTGCTTTACAACTTTGTAATAATTTCATCTGCTTCACGTCTCTTTTAAAATGGGGAGATTCTGCCCTCAGTACTTTGCCTCAGATGACATACTTTAAGTCTGACATCTGGCTCAGTTTGTTTAAATACCCTACCTCTCCCCCAAGATTCTCATTAGGTAGTAAAGTACTAGTCAGACTTGGACAACCTTAATTCTTCCTACCTACTTTTACAGTCTGACTCTAGAAGCCTTTTTAATTACATGGTTGAGTCTGGCCTGTCGCGTACCAAAGCCCATTCCCTTTCTGCTCTCCCATGCCAGTGTGCACATGTGCATTCCTGTTGTGGCTTGTGTGATAAAGTGTCAGTGTGTCTTTGAGCTACCTTTTCCATTTAGAGCTGCTGTGGCTTCATATGAATCACATAGGCCATGTGGCCAAGGAACTATTTCTCATTTAATAGCCACACTTCTGTAGTTCATAATTAATAAACAAAACAAACTTTTCTTCTTGTATTAGTGGACCTGAGATGCAAGAGCAGAATTCTTTGCTCATGGATAGGTGGCATGGCACATACTCAGTTGGGGTGATGTGTGGATTTCTTTCTTTGCCTATCTGTCCTTTTACAGAAGTCCATCCACTACTGGGTGTGAAGGGGGATGGCAAATCCAAGAAGAAGCAAGCAGGCCGGCCTAAAGGATCAAAAGGTAAAGAGAAAGATTCTCCATTTAAACCGAAACTCTACAAAGGGGACAGAGGTTTACCTCTGGAAGGATCAGCGAAGGGTAAAGTGCAGGCGGAGCTCAGCCAGCCCTTGACAGGTAAGGACACATTGGGAGCACTGTCTGGCTTGCTTCGTGGCCTTGCTTTGTACAGCCCCTGACTCCGTTTAACTGCAGCATTTTTTCCTTCCTTCCCTCCTTTTCCCCAGTGGCAGATATTCTCTGAGTTTTAAACTACTGCTGAGGGCAGGCTAAACCAGATTTGGCTTAATTCAGTGGCTCTTAACCTTGGGTCTGTAACCAGGTTTCAGGGGATCTCCATTCCCTTGGTCTTATGCAAAATATTTTATGAATAATTTTGGGGGGAAGATGCCTGTACATTTCACTGGATTCCTGTAGGAATCTGTGACCTGAAAAAGGGTAAGAACCCCTGGTTTAATTCATTTTTTTAATCTGTGTTTGCTCCTAGGTTTTTTGTTTTGTCTCAAATGAAAGATCCAAACAGATAACCAGAAATACGAACTTCTTTGTACAGCCCTTGACCATTTAACTGTAGCATCTTTTTTCTCTCTCTTCAAATTGTTCAAATCCCAGAGGTGGTGTTTTTCTCTCTTTCGGTAGTCTAGAAGCAGTGATGGAGTTGTTTGTAGTACCATCATGTTAAGGAAGAAGATGAGGTGTTTTGTTTTTTCAAACAGGAGATTACCAAAAAGACAAACTTTGTAGCTTCTTAACACCTAAGCCTCTTGAAACTTACTGTTTTCTCACTTCTATATAATTGAGGGATTTTTATTGGAGGATGGAGAACAGTTTCAATTTCCAGTCAAATACTTGTGAATCTAGGCTAAATGGTCTTTTGTTTGGAAAATAGTAAGCAAACTCAAGTTCATTTCTGCTCAAATATTGTTGGGCTTTGGAAACTTTTTGTTTTGTTTTATATTTAGGCACTGCTTTAGTTAATACATTACTCTCAGTTTTCTGTGGCTAGGTCAGTAGATTCAGAGGCAGGACTAACAAAATATCAGCGTTTGTGTTTAGGGGTTTTTTTTCCCCACTTTAAAATTTTAATTGTGTTAATCCAAATGTGATGATATGCAAAACAGAGTTCCTTAAGCCAGTTAATCATTGTGAACATGAATTCTCTTCTGCAGAGAAGCTGAAACAGACTCAATTAGTCATCATTTTGAGTATTCCCCCTCAAGTTCACTAGATTTAGACTTTCATAGTCCAACACCATACCATTGGAGCACTAGCATTTTTTTTTCCCAGCAACAATATTTATGGTACTCCACCGATAATCAGTTACCATCTCCACATTCAGTCCACTTAGGGCCATGTCTGTATATTTTTAAAAATAGCCTGGAAGAGTTATATGGACATTGCCAGCAAAGATTGCATGTCAGTAATTGACTAATGTAAATAAAAACCATCCTTCCATAACCCACTTCTTGCATAAGCAGATGCCACTATAGAAGAAACAATTTGAAGTTCAAATAGATTTCCCTGGCCCCAAGAGCTGAAATGCTTCAGGGTGATTTCAAATGTAGGCAAACATATTGAATTAATTGAAATACTCTAAGACATACTTTCCCAGCATCTTCAGAATCTATCTGTAAGTAATCATTCGCTTTTTAATACTAAGTGTATGGCAAATAAACCATTTGAAGTTTTTAAAAACTAAAATTTTCTCTCTATAATACAGTGATTTCAACTTTTAATTATAGCTGATATGATCACTAACAGTTACTAAATATTTTTGACATTTCTCAAATTGGGTTTTTGTCAAAGGTACCATGAAGTACTGTTACATTTTACAGCTTAGAGTATAACAGTAGTGGTATTTTTTAGCTATGCTTCAAAAACATGTAAATGAGATGTTAGAAAGTTTACTTAGAAAGTTTACTTAGCCGTAAAGGAATGGGCCTTTTTATTCCCTGAAGTTTTCAAAATACTGCATTGAAATTTTGATCTGTGTGTGAAATACATAGTGTTTGTACATGTCAGCATTTCAAAACTCCTTCTAGCAAGACTGGATATCGTTATCAATGGCCTATTAGAAGTTTATTCCCACTCACTCAGCTGACAAGGTTAAAAAAGGTACCGACCTCGTTAAAGGCTAGAACCTGTGTCTTGAAACAGCAGGGTGCTTCAGACTGGATTTTTATTTTCTTCATTATTGTTATCAGGGACTTGAGTTGGTCAGCCTTAAATGGAGGCAGTTATTTTAACGGCTTCACCCTTTGAAAGGACTAGAGGAGACTTACATAACAAGGCCAGGGTGATGATACGCTTTCTGACACCACACAGACAAAACAACTGTCTAGATTACTGCAAACATTTCACCAACTTCTCATGATTATCTGCATCGCATACTTCCCCGTGTAACCTCTACTTCCTTCTTCCCATCTTCTTCTTCTCTTGCCTTGGTTCCTTGGCCTTTTCCTGAATGGAAATCTCCAAAACTGAAATGGCCAGATCAAACTCCCGAGTGTGCTGAGGAGCAGGATCATTAAGAAACCTCAAAAAAGGCATTGTGGTTTAGTCCTGACACTTCCTCAGAAGGGCTTTTAGCCACTAGCTGCAGTGTGGTTTGGGTCTTTATGAAGGCTGTGAGTCTGGGGGAGAGTGCTGAAACTGAGTATCATATAGCGCGCCATTAGAAGTCTCAGTTTCAGGACAACCTGTCATACCTTTTGTGTGGGTTTCTTCGGGCGAGGGTGGTGCTTCATCCAATACCATTTTCAGCTTGGAGGGCCCAGAGCAGGCAGAGGCTGGCTGACACATGCTGTTCATTTTCACATAGCTCCCCCAGGCCTCTGAGGTAATAAAAACTTTATGTCTCACGTTCTTCCACACCTTGGAGAGTTTCAGTAAAAAGCAGCATGCTGTCACTGTGGATTTTCCACCAGATATTAAGAAATGAATCCTGATCCTCAGTGGCTGAGGCTGAACCATCTTGAAAGATTAGTTCAGTCTGATGGGTGTATTTATAGATTCAGTGCTTTGTGGACCTCCCCGCAAATGCCCTGCTTTTGCATTAGAGCCAAATCATTTGAAGGCAGATTGTAGGTGTAGGCTACTGCTCAAGTTAGATAAATGCCAGCTGTTTGTTAATATCTGCAATTCATCAGTTACTGAAGAAACTGTTCAGTAAGCCCTGATAGGCCTGACAAAGCTGCTATAGTCTGTTGCATGTTGCAACAGGAGATTATGCATTTCAGGCGACAGTTGGAAGACACATAGACCGCCAATAGAAGTAATCTAGCCATCTGGAATCTGAGGCTGTAGAAAATTCTTCCCTATCAAACAGCTCATCAGTATTGAACAGTACCAGTGGACTCACATCCACGAAGACACACTTTCTGTGATGAGGGAGGACCCATCAGTGAAGCTTAAGGGTAACCCTGAGCCGGGGACTTTTCAGAAAGTCCAGATCGACATAGCACCATCTATCAGATTCCCCCTGGTTACCTTATTAGATACTCTGCAGAGGACAGTCCTCAGGATCGAAACTTGAGATGTGAGCAGAGCCACCAGTGTCCCGGTTGCCCTGTGACCGCTCAAAGATTGCCCTAGAAGTAGGGCTTCTTGGCAGTAAACACCCTCGGTAGCAAGTGTGACAAAGTTGTGGTCTGTCACATATGTGGTCTAAAGGCCTTGTGGGTTGGTGGGCATGAAGGGAATGGTCTGTTGAGGCCAAACTGAGCAGAGGTGCCACTTCTGGGGGCCGACAGGCCCCGCGCTGATTTCCCTGCCTTTGGCTGCACCACTGCCCTCCTGGTGCTGGCCCCCCACCCTGGGCCTCTGAACTATGTTCTGTTCACTTGCTGAATCTGATTGTTTTAAATGATTGGTAGGGGCTTCCCCCCCCCTTTTTGAAAAATGATCAGTCTCTCAAAGACTAATTTATGAATTCCTGCTAAAATCATATTTTTAGATGGCTAGTTGGGTATTCTCATTCTGTGTGGTCTTATTAGCTGACTAAGGTAATGTTTGAAAATTAAGTGTTTTCTTAAGCCACCCTGGCTTGGCTGCTTTGGGGAGGTACCAATAACAGCTGTTTACCATTAGCTGAATTTTTCTTAAGTTATATTTTCTTAATTATATTATATTACTGGAGATTTCTGTCATGTTGCGGGTAAATAATACTTGGGGCAGATTTTTAAGTAGCCTGGAGATCTTCTGCTTTGTTGCTGTTGCTGTGTATCTTATCTTGCTCACAGACTTGCTTGCTCTGGTATTGGTTTGTTGCCTGATGCCTCAACAAGCTTTGTTTTTGGTCTGTTCACAGGAAAGAGAGCGATTAAAGAAAAAACATTAACTGACCTCAGATAATCAGTATAATGATGTAGCTCATTAGTCATCTTGAGTGCCCATTATTAATGCAAGCCACTTTTTCCTCTCATGAGTTAGGCTTAAAATGTCAATGTTGTCTTTTTTTAAACTGTTAAACTAGATTGGTCAGGGTACCTGTGGAAACAGTCAGAGAAGCTAGCCTTAAAGTGTTAAAGGCCTGTTACTGAGCCCTGTGGAGTAGATTCTTTTATCTCATGATTTTTAAAAAAATCAATTCAAGAAGTTAATTATTATATTTTATGTTGAAAGATCTGAAAAACAGATGCTTAAATATACTTTTTATCTTACTGAACTATATAAAGTTTAAATTTGATTTTTAACATGTAGCATCCAGGAGAGTTTGTATCTCATAATTTCAGTCTCTTCTCAGGCAAATTGGAATTTATTTTTATTGCCAGTTTTCATCTGTGCTTGAACTTATTTAAAATCAGGTTAAAAGCAAGGTTTATAAATGGGTACTTTTTTTTTTTTTTTTTTTTTACAACTTGGGCAATTATTTTTAACTATTTTACCTTCAAGTGGAATGTTCTTCCCCATTCCAGATGACACTGGGAGGACTTTCTTCACCTTGATCTCTTTTTACACTTCCTAGTTAATATTTCACAGCAACCCATTTAAGGATGTCCCTCAGAGATTGAACAGCTTCTATGGAGTAATCAGGGAAGTGTTCATTTGATTTTACTATTTAGGATTTTATTTATTGATCAGTTGTTGGCGCATAGAAATGCCAACAGTAGTTTTCATTAACATTTCACCATATTTGGGATTCTGAGGAGCTGAGAGTATCATTTAAGGAACAAGGGTGTTTGGAAAAGGGTTTGTTGCTCACCTTTAATCATTTAGTGGCGAATTAGTTTAGTATATGAAAGATTGAAAGAGGCAGTAGTACCCTAGAATTTCCTTTCCTCTACTTAACTGCACTTTTTGGAATGTGAAGCATTGTATGTTAACACCTTGGAGAATGGTTAGAAGCTTGGAAAATGTGTAGAAGTCTGATCATTTTGCCTTTTTTTCTCCCTTTGGGGCAGTGCTGAGAAAAGTACTGAGGGAGGGGGTGGGGTTTGGATTATTTGTTGCTTCAGTAAAGAGTAATTGGGAGTTGGAGTTGGTTTTAACTTAAAGGGGGGAAGTTCTTAGCCCATGTGTGCTTGTAATGCATCATCCAGCATCTGTATTTGTGTTCTTGAGAGTAACTGGTCTAAGTTGATGCTAAAAGAAATCTTTTTATGTCTCATCTCTTTAGCAGGGGGAGCGATCTCAGAACTGTTATGAAGGCCCTTGAAGTTCTTTGTTCTTCCCTACTTTGCCATCGTGTGGCCTCTGGACACTGTGGTCAGTCATTTGAGATTGACTTTAATTTAAAACAAAGGCCTCTGTCTTCCACCCAGGAGGTGGAAGGAGTGAATTTTATGTTTGAATGAAGAATTGAATTAAGGAAGAAGAATATATGTCCCCTTCCCTTTCAAGCATAAGTCCAAATAGGCTCTCAGGAATGAGGATTTGTGAAGACATCAAACAGGAGTTTTGACTCATTTAAACTTTAATGCTTGTTATGTTGCTGGAGAAGAGATTCCTGTTTTGCTTGTCTGTCTTTACTGTACCCAGCACCATTTCGGCCTGTCATTTCCTATCTCCTACTTTCCTTCCCTCCACAGTGCACGTCCTTGAGTGACTTGTTCTTATCTGTAATTTTGCTGCCTGTATCCTAGAAAAACGTCTGTTGCACATTCTTTCTTCCATTTTTAAACTTACCCACTCACCAGATACCTCCTATATTTCCATATTGTATTACAAAGATGGGCAGAAAAGAAAGTGCTGGAAAGATTTCAGATTTTCCAAAAGGAAAGAAAGATAAGAAAGGCCCCCTCTTTGTTCACATACTGTAACATTTTGCTCCAGAAGTTGAGCTATAAGAGAGTCAGGTTTTTCTTTGTATCCTTTTCATTGCATGGTTTCCTCCAGTATTGGTTCATTCTCATTAATCATGGTTTTTGAAGATAGCTAGTTCATTTGTCTCCAGCAAAGAATCATCAGTAGTTTATATTGCTTTACCTGTACTGGCTTCCAGAGCCAGAAACAAACCGAGGTGTCTCTCAGCAGACTTCTTTTTTGCTGGGGGTGGGGGAATCTATGCAAGGACTAAAATAAAACCGTCCAAAATCAAAGCAATGACAACACAGTTCAAATCAAAAAATCTAAGCACCTTTTTTTTTTATCATTGCTCGTGGACATCTGTCCTTCCCATCAGTCATTGCATTTCCCCTCCTTGTATCCACACCCCTTTTCCTTCCTACATGTTTCCAGTCACTTCCTTTCTGTGAAAGGTTGCTTAGCTTTTTAAAAAAAAATTTTAATTTTTGCTTTTGCTGTTCTTTGTATAAAAAGTAGCAGATTGGATGGATGTGTACACTAGGTGTTTGAAATTCTCTGAAAATCCAGAGTGAAGAAACCAGGTGTGGAGGGAGGGGCCTCTCCAGCCTCTCTTGAGCAGAGCTTTGAGCTGCCTGGAAGTGCTTAATCTGGATCATCATTTTCACAGTATTTTCAAAGGAGAGTTAAACACTGTGCTTGTTGGGAAATCTCTGTCAGTTGGTGGTTGCTCCGATAGGTAGCCAAACGAGGTGATTACCTTTTGGATTTTAGCATAGAAATCAAAGTAGAACACATCAACAAGAGCCTCTTCCATTCCATCTTTAGAACCAAAACGTTCAGTAGTTGAAGCAAGAGCTCTCCCTGAGTCAGTGGCAAAATGTCTATATTTTTAGATGCCACTGCTTTTTCCTCAGATGCTCATTTTGTGAATTTCATTTCCTATTTCATATTAGACCAGTGGTTGAGATTGGTAGGTGGGTCACTAGACATGTTTTTGTTTTGCAGACATTATTTCCATTTTGTTTCTCTTTGTACTGTACAGTGCAGTAGTATGCAAACTGTGTGATACAAGAGGTTTCTGCCTTATTTCCACATGCAGAGTAGCTGGGGGTCCTCTGCCTGAGCATTGGGATGTTCAAGCTCTGTCCACCTCCTAAACCGGCTACTGAGAAAGTCAACTTCAGCCCTGTCAGAGTGTCTCTGGCAGCAGCTCCTAATAATTATTTATGCTTTTGGAATTTGTTTCAGCTCCTAAAACCTTCTGTCTATTTCAGTTTGATTTTCTCGATTTGTAATATGCATATTCTTTTTCCCTTTTGTCACCTGCCCACCCCCCAGTGTTTTGTTTTCTAATGTTCTGTAGTTTTGTACGAGATGAGACTTAGCCTTGGGTACTTCTTGCTGAAGCTTTAATGCTTTGTAAATAAAACCTGATGTTTATTAAAGAACAGGTGTAGGTGTGTGTTTGTAGACACTGATCACTTCTGAAAGTCACCGGCCACTTCACTCTGTACAACAGAAAATGCAGCTTACTTTGTTGATATTAGATCTTCTCCGTGTAGAAATAACAGCTGGAAGGGCTAAGGAGTGGCCAGGTAGTCCAGATACCTGCCTTTGGACAAGAATATAAAGAAACAATTCAAGCAAAAAGTTAGTGAAAAAAGGATCATGTAGGAATGCCCTCTCTTCCAATTCCTTAGCTCAGTAAGTGTATAACTACTCTGTAGAGGCCTCAGTGCTAGGAGACATTGTGGAGCTTACAAAAACTCTTGCCAGGAAGTTCCTGCCTTCCAAGGACCTTTCTTAAAGTGTAAGTACAGATAAATTCCTCTTCATTAGCACTTTTTCTCCCTAGATTAAATAGCCTTGAAATCCATCGAATACTTATTGTCTCCTAAAGAATAAGATGTTTCATAAAGTCTATTTAAGTCTTTGATTTTAATCATCTCCAAATCTGAGTGTCTACTTATTAATCCTGTTATGTGACTGAGAATCTTTTTTGACATCATAGCTGTTGCATAGCAACTTTGACCCAAGTGAATGATGAGCTCCTTTCTCGTTCTATGGGGTTGGGGGGACTGGACTGAGAGTCAGGAAGAATTATATATCCTCTCCCCCAGAATATATCTTCGGTACCCTTAGGAAGGAAGAGTGCCTAGAAGTGGGAGAGGAGCTGCATTTAACATCGCCTGTCTTGCTGCTAAGCATTGATTCTAAAAGCCCATTTGGCCCTTGCCTTCGTGAATTTTCATTTCTTTTTAAAATTCCTTACACACTTTACAAAGTGTTTTCATGTACAGTTTATCACTTTTGATGCTCAAAGTGACCTTCCTGAAATAGGCAAGGAGGTCTTAATTTACAAAGGAGGAAACAAATTCAGGAAGGGTAAATCACTTGCCTCTCAGTCCAGAGTTCTTAATCCTTTTTATAGAAGGTTTAGGAGCATTTAAAGTTAATAATAACTTAATTCAAGTTAATCCTCTCTTTTTTTTTTTTAGACTTGGTATTTGATTTCTTATTTGGGCAGATTTAGCTGGTATTTTGAAACCTTTGAATTCAGAGCCTACAATTTGGAGGGGAGGGGAAAGGGTGAGGAATGGTATAGCCTTACTATACATTGAGGTAATTTGGAAATTCACTTCAGCTTCTGAAGTCTTTTCATCTTTGTTTCCCAAGAGGTGGACTTAAATGCATTAAAAGGATGGGAAAAGAATGAAGACTGGTAAGGTGGTTGTTAACAAGTAGTGATAGTAAAGCAACAACCTTGTGACATTTTTTCTGCCGTGTGGCCTCACCTGTTAATAAGGACTGGACTTTTATTAAGTTGTATTGTTTTATTGACAATGCATGCATCATATCTTTCGACTTTGAAGGCTATCTCATGTCGAAGGAATTAAATTACGTTGCGGAGGATTTAGCTGGAACACGTTGGGTGTTGGCTGAGGGTGGTGAAATGCCTACTACGACATGAAGACTTTGGCCACTAGTTTCATCCTTGGGAACCTGGTGTTGGCCTTCTATCTCCCTTTGGTGGTGACTTTACCTAAAACACTGGCCATTCCTGAGAAACTGCAAGAAGCTGTGGGGAAAGTTATTGTCAATGCCACAACCTGTACTGTCACCTGTGGCCTTGGCTATAAGGAGGAGACCGTCTGTGAGGTGGGCCCTGATGGAGTGAGAAGGAAGTGTAAGTCTCAGCGCTTGGAATGTCTGACCAACTGGATCTGTGGAATGCTCCATTTCACCGTTCTCATAGGGCAGGAATTTAAGCTGAGCTGTCTGAGTTCAGACATCCTGGAGGTTGGACAGGAAGCTTTCCGATTCACCTGGAGACTTGCTCGGGGTATCATCTCAACTGATGATGAAGTCTTCAAACCCTTCCGAGCCAGTTCCCACTTTATAAAGTTTCAGTCCGCTCAGGAGTATGACTCTGGGACCTACCGGTGTGACGTGCAGCTGTTAAAGAACTTGAGACTTGTCAAGAGGCTCTATTTCGGGCTGAGGGTCCTTCCTCCTGACTTGGTGAACCTGAATTTCCATCAGTCCCTTACTGAGGATCAGAAGTTAGTAGATGAGGGCCTGGAAGTGAATCTGGACAACTATTCCAGGCCTCAGCGCCCACCGTGGAAAAAGAAGGTGACCATAGCTGTGGGGATAGGAATTGCCAGTGGTGTGACTGGTGGCGTGTTGGTGAGCATCGCCCTGTGCGGTGCACTGAGGGTGATCCACAGCAGTGCCATCCTTGAGACCTGACAAACCTTGCTGCCGAAGGGCTGGCTGCTCAGGAAGCCAAACTAGCTTTTCAGGGGAGTGTTCTGCCTGCCGGATTGTGGATTAACTAAGGGGGGGGGCTTCCACTACCACAGGAGTGAGTGGGGGTTGTGAGGCGGGGCAACATCATGGTAGCTGTGGGCAATATTCCCTAACTCTGTGTCCCAGATGGATCTCTTCCAGATCTTCCCTGCCCACTAGGTACCCAGGAAACCTGACTGCAGGCATCTCCCTGCTCCTGGGAAGAGTTCTGTCTTCCAAGTTTGCATTCATTTTCTACCCTTTACAACTTGTATGCCTCCCTACCTTGATCTCCCTTCCGAGCAGTATAATCGTGTAGAAGGACATATAGCTTTTCTAGTGAAAGTGTTTTTTTCCTCTTCAATAAAAACAATTCCCAGTAGCTGTATGGAAACCTAACCTTTTCTGCCCTTTAGTTTAAAATTTCTTGCAGTTGTTTAAATTGTCCCATAATCAGTCTGGTTTGGGGTTAAACTTACACCAGCGTTTTTAGAATAGACATTGAACATATCGCTTTGTTGGGGGCATGTGCCCATGTGTGGCAGAGCCGAGGGTGTTAGTAATGACTTCTGACTCAGGTATGTAAGAGACAGTCACTAAATGTTAATAAATTATTTGCACCCCTTATACACTCCCAGGTGAAACCTTTGTGCTCAGTGCTAAGTTGAATTCCTGGTGAAACACTGGATTCTTCAGCTGGTAGATTGCCCCTGAACAGTTCCTAGGCTTGCTCCCTGTTCCTGTCCTTCTAGCTCTTTCAGTGCCCTGAAGCTTGTGCTGCTGGAGGTTTCTTACAGCAGCCAAGGCCCCGTAACGGAGGACTAGTACCTTCCTTCCTCAACAGGAAAACCAATCTTAAGACCTTCAGAGGCCATTCAGACTGTGTCTGAGATAATTGCCTTGGCTTGTGGAACTATCAGGGAAATTGCTCTTGGGCCGCCAGCTGAGCTAATTCTATATGAGATAATTAGCATTTCTTCCCCTCACTTTTTTCTCAGCACAGAGGAAGTAGCAGAAACAAGACTTGGACCAGTGGTTATCTTCTCTGGCCGTGTGTCTGAATCACCCGAATGAGCTTTTGAAAAATAAGATTCCTGAGCCCTAACCTGAGGATGCTAATTCAATTTAAATTATGACCAGTGGATCTCTGTTATTTCTTCTATTTTATATATAAAAATAAAGTCCAACCCATAGAAAAGTTGAAAGAAAGGTTTGATGACATCCACAGACCCTTTAACTGGATTCACCGATTGCAAATGTTTTGCTCCAGTTCTCTTCCTCTCTAAATACATATTGATTTTATGTGAAGCACTTGAAAGCTAGTCACAGACATTGTGACCTTTTACCCCTAAATCATGTATGCATCTCCTAATAAGGATGTTCACCTGTATAACTACAATGACTTCATCACACTAACAGTTTCCTAATCTTACAAATAGTTGATACTTCGTTTCTCCCAATTTCTAAAATCTTAGAACTTTTAACTTGATGTTTGATCTAGGATCAAATGAAGGTTCACGTATTACATTTGATTATTATTTCTCTTAAGTCTTATTTTACAACAGATCCCCTACTTTTCTTTTTTTCATGACATTCATATTGAAGAGGCCATTTGTCTTGCATAGTGTCCCACAATTATTTCCTCATGAGTAGATTCCTGAGGAATGAATCTTAAACATTTTTGACAAGAGCCCAGCGAAAATAATATGTACTTATTGCATGACCTCGGGAGGCACAACGTCAGGGTGACCCATGGTTGATGCTAAGCTTGATCGTTCGGTTAAGGTGGTGACTGCCAGATCTCTCCAGTGGTGGACCTGTATATGTTTTCCTTTTGTAATCTGTGGGGTGATGCTTTGTGATTATCTGGTTTCTAAAAAACGTTCACAAGCGTTTTAGAATCCATTCATGGTCTTTGCCTTATTATTACGTGCTGGGGATTGCAAAATGATGGATTCTTTAAATTCATTTTTGTATTTATTACCCTGCATTTTTCTGTAAAGAAATGCTATTCTTTTTATTCTTCTGACGTTTCAATGAATTCTCTTTTATATTCAGTGAATTATATATAATCCATTACTGTTGTCATATTTTTGATGTTCAGATTGTTCCCAGTTTTGGCCAGAAGTCCCTTCAAGCCAACTCCTTTGTCCTTTTGGTGTGGTCCCACTTGACTTTGAGCATGTCCTTGCATGGTAGTGTTGCAGCTGGAAAATGTGACTAGAAATTCAAATTCTTTTGGTTGTTGTGAAGAGAGGCTAGAGGCACCTTCTCACCAGGTGGGGGTCACTATGTCTCCGCGGGGAGAAGACTTCCCTTTGGTACTGCTGAGTCAGTACAGGTATCCCCCGCTTTTTGAAAGTTCACTTTCCACCACTTTGGTTTTAGGAGAAACCTACGTTAGTACCTGTTTTCGCTAACTGAAAAGAAATCTGAAGGATTTTCACTGTTTCAAAAAAAAGGTAATTGCTTCTTTGCTTTACACCATTTCAGCTTAAGAAAGATTTCATAGGAACACTCTACTTTTGAGGAGCGGGAGAAACCTGTACCTCAAATGTCTTAAAAATCAGGGAAGCTTGAGCAGTACCATCAGATGAGCACTGTTTACTGCCCATCCTGTTAGGTAAAGCCAGCCAGCCTAGGAGAATGCCTGCTCTGCTGAGGCCTGCCTTAAAGTTGCTTGGCCTAATTTTTCTCCCCTCCCAGGACTGAATGAAGCAATATGTTGTGACTTCCTTAGCGGTGACTGTGTGAAGGCTGAAGGTGTTGGGTAAAAGCCTAGGGTTAGAGAACAGGACAAGGAGATACTCTTTAGTCTGAGGATAAAAACACGCACAGCTGGTGCCAGCTGCCTCAGCAGGTTGAGAAACCGTCTTTATTTAAGAACTGCCTGCTACCAGAGTCAATAAATAACTACCATTATAAGAAGTGTAAGAGAGACAGACAGTAGGTCAGTGGGAGCGGGTCCATTTTAACAAAAACTGAGCTAAGTCAGTGGTCCAGTGAAGCCCCAACCCTTGCCCAACTGTGAGCTTTTCTAAGCTATGCAGGCCCTGGAGGGGGTGGGTCAGTTGGAGTCTGGGGGCCAAAGCAGGGTGCACCCCATCTGAGGGCATGAGGCTTCCTAGGGCTCTGGGGAAAGCTATCAGACCCATTTTTTTTTTCCTCTCCAGTTTCCCTTTATTGTCCTGCCTTCCCAAAGCCTATGACCATAAATACAGCTACCAAGCACCTCTTTCCATGGAGCTCTTTGAAGTTCCTTAAAAGTGCCCATCTAATCCCTCATGCCACTCCAGGAGCCTCTGTGGCAACCTTGCTCATCTCCAGGATGAAGCCCAGGTTAGGTCTGAGCCAGGGAAATAGCTGCACCTGTGCCTCAAACCCAGGTTTGAGGATACTGTTTATCCCTCCGATACAGAGGAGCCCAGTAGGCTGTTATATTCTGAGATCAGGAAGCACACAGACCTCTAGCTGGAGAAGAGATGAAGGGAGTGAAACATTCTAGAGCCAGCTCGGGCTCTTGCCCAGAGTAGACTAGCCTGGCTCCTGCGACTGCCAAGAGGCAGCAGTATATGCTGGGAAAAGAATGCCTGGGGTGAGCCTTGCCCCGTAAATGACTGTGACTGCAGTCACTCCCCCCTGCATGCTGCAGGGGCCCCAGCGGGCAGGAGCTCCAAGACTCTTCCTGTGCTGAGCACCTTCTGATTCCAAGAATCCCAGCCCTGACGGACACTTGCAGCGTCCCCTCCAGTCTTCACCTACCCTAGACCCCAAGACAAACAGCTGTCAAAATTTCTCAGAGGTCCCTACAAAAGGAAGAAGCCCCTCAATTACTCAGTCCAGGGTCTCCTTGAAGATGTTTTTTCTGATGGCTCTCCTGTCATTTTATCAAAAAGAGCCCCCCCACCCCGTGGCCCTCCTGTTCCCTAGGACCACCTGTATCATTTGATTCCCTGGATGAAAGTAGGTAACCCAATCGCGCTGGGCCCTGAGACTCCACCTGAAGAGAGCTGCCCTCCCCCCAAGGGTGAGGTATACATCTGGGCTGTTGGAGCAACCAGGGCTGAGCAGCCAGGGCTGGGGCAAAGGGTGCTATAGGCTGAGCCCCAATGTACGCAGAACGGAGACTCTCCCGAGCCCTGAAGCGCTGCCTGTCCCTAGTCCTCAGGCACTTGCTGGCCACTGAGCTGTAGGGTGAAGTACTGGTTTGTGGCTGTTTCCCCTTGGTTGCCTGTCTGGGGCTTGGCGTGTGAGAGGGGAGAGATCCAGGATCGAGTCGTTACCACAGCAGGAGCGAGCCTCAGCGCGTGCGGGCAGCGAAGGCGACAGTCAGGCCTCTTGGGCAGGAAGGGACTCTGAGAAGCCGTCTGATCTCTTCTTCTGCCTCCACACCAGCTCCTGGGCAGCCACGTCACCAACAGGCTGTTCCCCTTCACGTGCCTGCGTGTCCTCAAGCCACCTGCTGTCTTATTCAGTCTTAACCAGCACTCTGCCTGAGTCTTGGCCTGCAGGAACATCCGTTTTAGTCCAGCTCTGTGTCCCCCAAACAAGTTCTTCCTGCACGGGGCTTACGTTTTCCTGAGGCTGAGTTCTCCTAGTTAGAAAAACCCTTCCTGGGTTTCCCAGAGGGTCTGTGTGCCTCCACAGAACTAAGACTCTCAGTCGTTCTCTCTTGCCTCAAGCAAGCTTAGGGGCTGCAGCCGCCAGCTGCACAGGTGAGTCCCTGTGGCAGTCCAGGTCAGCCCTCTCGGCCCAGCATCTAGACACCTGTCCCTTTGCTGCTCCTCCCGCAGCCGAGGCAGTGAGGAAAGAATCGGCTAAACCCTGGAAGGAGGTTTTCTACTTTCAGCATCCCCTTTCTGATAGAGCTGGGTACAGGCCAGATCACAGCCATGGGGGACCAGGGTGGATGCTAGGACAAGTTTGGGTCCCTGCAGTGGAAGAATGGTCACTCAGCTGAGCCCCCAGCACCTCGCATGGGGGTGAAGGGTGGGAGCAGGTGAGGAGGTTTTGATTGGAGGGCTCCAAGGAGGCAGTCCTGGGCCAGGGGCAGGCTGGTAGGTTCAGTGGTGGCAGGGAGAAGGCATGTGAGCTTACATTTTTAAAAAATTGTAGTGGGTAAACACCAACATAAACCTGCCCAGGAAAATAGAGCAGGACTTGAAAAATTTAAAAACCATAACAAAATAGAGCTCTAACTGTAAACTACAGAAACCAGGCTCAGGGGGCCTGTGCCCTACAAGATGTCCCGCTGCTCCTATATGTGAAGGGCCACCTGTCACAACATAGGCTTTGGAGTTTCCTGGTTGTGCCACCACTGCTGCCTGGATTTGGGGAATCCCTGCCCTTGCTTTGGCCTCTTTTCTTGGAGCAAGGGCAAGGGGAGCAGGGGGCTTCAAGCCAGCACTGCATATTGAGGTCCCAGCAGAAGCTAGGCTCAGAAGGCAAAGAAAGACTGGGGTCTCCTGTAGTCTGCATGCGCCTTGGGTTGGGACCCAGCCATGCCGAGCACCCCACCATCACCCACCTGCACCTCTTGAAGAAGAATTTTCATAGCCCAGTGCCCTTCTTAACCACCTTCTTAACCAGGTCATAGCCATTCAGCACTGCCTCCTTCCTCTGGGTAGACAAAGAGCCTGGGACAGGAAGGTTGGAGAAGAGTGCTATCCCAGCCCCATCATTGACAGGCTGTGTGACCTGAGGAAGGCCCTGCCCCTTCCAACTCTGTTACCTCATCTGTAGAGTGGTGGCTTGGGCCCAGTGAGGTCTATAGCCTCTTCCAGCTCTGACGTGCTGTGACTGGTAATACACCCAGAGCGCAAGCTAAGATGTCCCATTTATTTACCCCTTCGTCTTCTGGGGGAATGCAAAAGAGCATCCGAGGCAGCCTGGGGGGCGGGTCGCCATGTGGCCCAGGGCGTTCCTGCGAGCAGGTAGGGCCGCATTTATCCTTTGCCCTTCTCAGAAGACTCCTGACTCCAGACACACAGAATTACAGCTGCATTTTGCTGGAGGAGGACGGTGGAGGCACTCCTGCCTCCTACTCAAACCCGCGAGGGACCGTGCAGGCTGGGGCTTGGTGCGGTGGGGGACCTGCCCAAGACAAGCCCTTTAGTCACCCAGCCACCTGTAGTGGCTTCTGTCACTCTGGGGTGACAGGGTTGGGTTGGCAGTATTGGCTAAGAGGGCAACGTCACCTTGATTGTGACTGTGCCGCAGGCCAAGTCTGGTGCCCCTTTCCACCAGGAGTCTCAGCTTCTCAACCCCTCTTAGCTCCCACCCAGCAGTCGGGAGCGTCGCCCCCCGGAGCTGCAGGGGCTCAGGCTCCCGGCCTCAGACACCAGAGCACTGGTTCTCAGCCATCAAGGTAGGTGGCAGGGGCCTCCAGGGAGTTATCCAGGACAATGTCAGGGTCCAGCCGTGCTGTCCTTTAAGAGGAGAAAGGAGGAGAGTCCCTGGTCCCCAGGTTTGGCCCTCTCCTTAGACTGAGAGATGCTGCTGTTTAAGCTTTGTCCCGTTCCTGTCCGGTGTTCCCGGGCTTAGGACTCCGCTCTCTGGAGCAGAGTCCATATGCAGTCCCAGAGTGCTATCTCCGCTGATGCGCAGATGCCTGTTTAAACCCCCTTCTTCCTGTAGGCCTGCCTTCCATCCAGGCACCCTAGAGGGCCCAGGCATAGGGTTCAGTATTATCATGGAAGTTACTGTCTAGTGCCTCTTGCTTTAAAGAAAAAAATTCCTCGCATGGGTTCTATCCTGTGGCAGAATATGAAATATCCTACCTCCTACGAAAAGGGCACTGCTTAAAGTAGGTATTTAAAACCAGTCATTCTCAGGCACAGTGTTGGGCCACCTTGGCATTGGGAAGGGGCTGGGGCCAGCTGGCTCTGTCCATCGGAGGTGGGTGTCCAGCTGTGGCAGAGAGGGAGGGGTGCCGAGATCAGAGCTCCAGGTAGCCTATGAGGATCAGTGTCGCCACGGAGTGACAAAGGACGGTGCCAGGATGTGGGACTGGACAGACTGCTGAGTTCTCCACCATCATGCTTGTGCCTGAAACCAGCAGGCGGAAATGGGCTGAGTGAGCTGGGCCTGGGACCTGCACATCCCTGTCCCACCCTCAGGACAGAATCCAGACCTTTCCTAAGGAGATTCACGGAGGGCTGGCTTCAGGACGGGGAGGTGTTCTCAAGCCCTCCTTCTGCAGTGTTTTGTAGGACCTTTGCTCTTGTTCCCGTGAAAGGAGTGCACTTACCTCAGCCCTCAGGGATGTTTGGGAGTGGGAAGGAGGGGGCAGCAAGGGCAGTTCCAGGGCTACTTTGCACTTGGTTCCTGCCTGCCTGCTTTTTTCCCCCTTGGGGACTGGCTGGGTTGGGGTCTGGCTTGGGTGGGAATGATTCCTGCATCAGGCATCTGGATGGACCCTGATACTCCTGGGGGATAAGGGGAGAGACAGCACCTCCATTCCTCACGATGTGGACTTCTGCCGGGACCCCGTCCCCCCCTGGCCCTGTGGTCCGAATCTGCACCAGGGCATGGCCAATGTCTTCAGGAACCGCAATTTCTATCCAATTCTTGCTGGTGAGGTGGAGCGTGGGAGTCGGGTGTAAGTCGTTCTGGTACAGCATCTGTGGGAAGGGGGTTAGCCAGGCAAGAGTTTCCTTACACCAGGACTGATTCTCCTCTTCCCTAGCCCCAGGAATGGGAGGAGCCCATATGGTTCTGGGCCCTCGAGGTCCTGCCTCCTCACCCCTCCCGTTTCCTGTTGACCAGGTCCAGGCTCTTGAACAAGCTCCCCACTGGGACGAGAAAAGCTTGCAAGCAGCTGAACTGGTTCTGCAGACTCCTTAGACCAGAAGGACCCAGACTTCACCCAGTCCATTGCTGCCCCCTTGAACCCTGTCTTTCCGCAGTCATACCATTTTCTTCTAGTCGCTACTACCTGCTCCCTGAAGAACTGCTCATGGATTTCACGCCTCTCACAATCCCAAACTCTCTGCTTACATCTAACTCAGATCCTTCTGGCTAGAAACTGCAGCTCCCTTGTGTTTGCCAGAAATACAAGTGAGCTCTTCCTCAGCGTTCAATGCCTGGGTGATCCCTTCCTTACCTTATAGCCTGTGACTGCAGACTCATTTCGGAGCGGGACCACAGGGTCCCACTTAATACTAAGACTGGAGCTCGAGAAAGTCCAGGAGATGTTGCCAGGGGGTCGCCGTGGAGCTGCCAGAGGAGGGAGAGAGTTGGGGAGACTTCCCAATGTTTCCCCACCACTCACCCCCTTGCTTTTAGCCAGCCTTTTTCTAGATGTCTTCCTAAAGCAGTTGGACCCAGAACATTCTGTCACCGCTGCCTGAGAAACACACTCCAACAAAGTTTGGAGAAAAGGGAGGCAATTCAGAGGCCATGAATTCCATTCCCTCGTTATTATTAGACGTGCTGCCTCGTTTCTGTCCTGCCCAGGGCTTGTGGGCTGGAGCATTTGTCTTTCGGGGAAAGAGTGATCCTAGAGGCACCGCCTCCAAAATATACCGCCCAACCCCCACCCAGGCTGACGGACTCACGGGGCTTCACGGTCGTGGCATTGGCGGAAGGGCTGGCAGGCCCAGTGCCGGCCCGGTTGTAGGCCCGCACAGTCACGTGGTACTTGGTGTTGTAGTGTAGGCCGGTGACTAGGGCACTGGTGTCTAGCCCTGCTGTCCTCACTCGGTCAGCAGCTGCTTCTTTGTCCCCGGCTTTCCAGTAGCGGATCTGAAGGGGGCAGGGGTACCCTAGGGTCAGCAGTCAAACCCAGGACCTCGGGGCTACCCTGACCCTGGCTCTGGACACCTGCATCCTGCTCCTTGCTGGTGCTTGTAACTCAGTCTCGGGTCTCAGAACCTAGACACTAGATCATGAGCTCCAAGGAAGCAGGGACAAGTTGGTGTAAGTGGCTGCTCCCTTCTTGGTGCCCAGCAGAGTGCCCAGTCCAACGAGAGAGCTTAATACGTGGGCTGAACGAGGGAGCGGGGGTGTGGGCACTGACTCAACCTAGCGATGGCCTGCTGAAACCAACCCCATTTAATTAATTCAAGGAATCCCGTGGGGACTCTGTTAAAGGCTATGAAACGCACATTGTACTTGCAAAGTAGTCCCCCAGCCCTCACTCCAGCAAGCTTATGAGGGCTGCGGAGTAAATGCAAACCCATTGTCATAGACCTCGTAACACCAAGGCCTTCTAGATATTCTTCCAAATCAATGGCAGAGTTTGCAGCTATCTCCTCAGTGGGGCTCGCCTAACCCATTGTGCTAAAGCCCAGAGCTGACTCTCCTGAATGGAACTGACAACATCACTAGTATGATGATTCTCCCTTAGACAATGACATTTCCTGCTTGCCCTTCTTTCCCTTCCTCTCGCTTTCTCACTCTCCATCCACCCCCGCATGTACCCCAGTGTGGAGTCACCAGTGGGCCCAAGTCTTGGGTCAGAAACTGCTGGGCCCAGAGTTCCTCAGGGACAGGATGAGCGGCTGGTACATAGAGGAGGCCATGCTGTTCTCTGCAGCCCTGAGGATGCCAGGCTAACTGGGCTCTGGCATGAAACGGGCAGGCTACGCCCCTTCCAGGACGTACTCCACCTCCCCTGGGCTCCCACAGCGTCCAGTGCCGGCTCGAGCCAAGCAGTAACTTCAAGGCTGTCCACAGGCATCAGCTAGAGGGGCTTAGCTGAGGTTGCGTCCATGGTGCTGCATAGACTGCGTGCTGTGTGCCTGGTTAGTGAATGAGTGATTCCAGGAGGAGGACTAGCAAGCCATGAGGTGCCCCCGCGCCTTGACCCCCCGACCCCTTCCTCTCCCAGCCCAGGTCAGTGCTCACCTCATACCCCAGGAGGATACCATTCATGTCCTGCCGCACCGGTTCCCAGGTCACGTTCATCTCTGAGGATGAGACCCCTTTGGCCCAGACCTTGGTAGGGGCCACCCTGGGTTCTGAAGACCGACACAGAATGGGTTTGGGTTCCCGGGCACTCCCTGTACCCTACAGAGCAGCTGCCAGCTGGGACTGCCCCCTCTTAGGATTTTATGGAGCCCAGGGTGCAGGGTGCAGAGCATCCCCCGGGGCCCACTTCTCTTTCCAGAGAGCCTCCCTCCTCTAGGCCTGAGGGGAGACGAGGTAGCAAGGGCTAGGAAGGAAGCCAGTGGCTTAGAAGCCAGGTGTCCTCTCCACCCCACCTGCGGAACCTAGCAGGGGTGTGAGGAGCGCTCCCGCACCCTACACCCCGTGGACACGCTGCTGGGGTGGGGATGCCGCATGGGCCCCGGGGTGGCCCACCTTCCTCAGCCGAGTACACAATCGCAGTGAGGCTCTCAGGCCCAACCCCGCGGTGGTTGTAGCTGCGGATCTTGACCTCAAAGGGGGTGTAAGGCCGGACGCTCTCGTTGCTGTAGACGAAGTACTGGGCATCGGCGCCGGGCACCCGCGCGGTCTGCCAGCTAGTGCTGCCCTGCCTGCGGAAGGACAGCAGGTAGCCGAAGCCGTCTCCGTTCTGGTACTCCCGGGACATGGGCTGAGGGGCAAGAGCGTGGCATGGGCGAGGGGCCGCGGCTGCGTTTTCCTGCCCGTCCTCCAGCCCCACCCAGCCTTCACCAAGAGGGGTGGCCCCAGGGCTGCGGTGGTTCCATCCTGCAGTGGGTACCAGGGGAGGGGAGGGACCTTGTCTGCTCTGGAGTCAGGACCGTGCAGTGGCTCTGTCTGGGTCCTCTCTGCATGCTGCTCAACTCCTGAGACGAGTCCCACCAGGTGCGGGTGGGGGTGAGGGTGGGGTAGAACTTGTCCCCCCAGAGAACTGGAGGCATAGCCCTGCCTCTGTCCTTGCAGCTTACCGTCCAGTTGACAATGAGCTCTCCAGGGGCTCCACCGCCTCCTCTGAGACCTGAGGGTGCCACCGAGGGGGCTGTCAGGGCCAAGGGACACAGACAGTTAATGGGCAGTGAGGGAACAAAAGCTCTGAGTCTGAGACCAAAAAGCATCCTAGGACAAGGACACCCTTCCAGTGGACCCTGGCTACACGCCAATAAAATGGACAACCTAGAAGAAATGGACAAATTCTTAGAAAAGTACAATCTCCCAAGACTGAACCGGAACCAGGGAGAAATAGAAACTATGAACAGATCAATTACCAGTACTGAAATTGAATCAGTAATTTAAAAACTCCCAACAAACAAAAGTCCAGGACCAGATGGCTTCACAGGTAAGTTCTACCAAACATTTAGAGAAGAGTTAACACCTATCCTTCTGAAACTATTCCAATGGGACCTGGTTTTGTCTTTCAAGAGTCCCTCTGGACGTGGGCTTTGGAGTCAAGCAGACCTGAGATCAGATTCCACCTCTGCCACTTACTAGCTGAGTTTCTCTGGACGAGTTACTTAACCTCTCTGAGCCTCTGATTCCCCTGTCTGTAAGATAAGGATAATAATGTTTCTCTCAAAGGCTGTAAGAAGAATAAAATTAAACAAGACAGTGGCTAGCATATACATATAGTATACACTCCATAAATGATCATTATCTTGATCCCTCTTGTTGGTTTAAACTAAGTAGCAGAGACCAACTCTAATTTGCTTTAAATTAAGGGGAATAAATAATTCAGAACTGCAGTTAATCCAAAAAACATTTCTTTTGGGTTACAGGTTGTTTTATTATTTTATTTTTTTATTTTCATGGCAGACTTAATTTCCTACTTGTCTCTAGTATTCAAAAGGCTGATATTAAAACAAGAATGTATTTAATTAGATCGTGAAGCTTGGCAGGGGGTAACTTGGCTGAGGGTTAAAATATTTCTGTAGATGATCCAGCAACTGGACACTTATCACTTCGTTCTGATGATACTTTAGGGCCTTCTCATTTGCAAAGGGCACTTAAACACATTACCCATTTGATCCTGTGAGGTAGGCATTAATATTACCCTTTTCAGAGTGGAAAGATTGAGGCCCAGAGCAGTTAAGTGACTTGCCTGAAGTCACACAGCTAATAAATGTCACAGTTTGAATTTGAACTCAGCTCTTCTGATTTGAAATCTCGTCATCTTTCTTCTGCATCATAGCTGTCTTTGTGCTCAACTCCTGGATACTACAGTGAAGGAGACCACTCCTCACCCTTTGACTGTCCAAGAAGTTCAATCAAAGAAAGTGCTCCTTCTGGAATTCTTTACTCAGGAGAGGTACAAGTAAAAAATATTGAATGATTCCAGAAAGAGCCTGGAGAGTCAGCATGGGGCACACAGGAAACCATGTTTATGGACACAAAAAGGCAGACCCTCATTACACATTCAGTGGGGCAGGCCTGGGTGGGTATGGAGGGGAGGCAGGTCCTGATTCCATGCTGCTGGTCTCAGGATCCCAGGGCTCTCATTCTGGGCCTTCCCCTTCACCTCTTCCCTTCCTTCCCCACTCAGGTTCTGACACCTACCTGCCTTTCAGGGAGGGTTGTGGGCAGATTGTCCATTCTTCCTGCTCCCAAAGAAACCATCTAAAGAAGGACTTAGAGCACCAGCTGCTTACTTAGTGCCCTGCACAACACACACACACACACACACACACACACACACACACACACACACACACACACACACACACACACACACACACCTTCCTCATTAACTGATTCCTGCAGCTCGTGCACTTCCAGGGAGGATATCTGCCCATCACCCCATGGTCCTGGGTTCAAGTCCAGGCTCTGCCAGTGTGACCCTTCCTTCACATGGAATGGTTTTTCCATTTTTTTAAAAATTAAACTCTTTACTTTGAGACAATTGTAGATTCACATGCAGTTGTAAGGTTGGCCTGTTTTTTAAATGAGTGGTTTGGACTGGATGGCTTCCAGCCCTGACAGGCTGTGGCCCAAGGCACAGTACGTTGTGCAGTGTTGCGGCCTTGCTCTGACTTGTGTTTCTTTCTCATCTGTTTTGTTAGAGTCCGAAGCCTGGTGAGCAGGGTTGGAACTCCATGTAATTGCTGCTTGCTTGGGGCTCCCTTTAAGGAGGGCTAGGGTCTGTGCCCTGACATTACTTCTCACCCAGGGCTCTGACCTGCTTCCTTGGTCCGGATGTTGCTGGAGGGCCCACTGGGCTCCCCAGTGCCCAGGATGTTGCTGGCTAAGACCCGGAACTCATAATCCATCCAGGGCGTGAGGCCCAGCACCTGGGCGGTCTCGGCGTTGCCCTCGATGTTGGCGGGATCTGCAAGGCACCAGGGAGTCAGTGTTCTGCACTTCATTTACTGATCTAGATGGAAAGGGCAGGGACTGGGTATGAATCACTTTTTTATACCCAGCTCTCACGGTGGTACCCGCTATATTAACAGTTCAATACCTTTTTCAGGAATGATTGGGAAACTCGTAGACCTCCCTGCCTTGGAGCCTTTGTAAGATGTTGTGTGCATCCCACACCCCCACGAATGTTTTCATTGCCCCATTAATAGTCCTGCCAGTGCTTCAAGGGTGCAGACTGAGTGCCTCCCTCTCCAACCCTCTCCCCATTCTTCTGCCGCCTGTGTGACCATCTTCCCTAATGGCCTGGGAGCTCCCTGCAGGCAGGGGGTCTACACTTGTCCCTCTTCGAAGCTCCAGGCTCAGCCTTGGCCTCTGACCCCCAGCACCCCCCCTCGCCCCCCTACAGCCAGGCCTAATCAGTACTGACCTGGGTGGGGCCTCACACTTACTGGTCCGAACCTGCTTCCACTTCCCTGCAGGTAGAGTACGAGCTTGCAGGGTGTACTTGGCAATGGGGCTGTGGTTGTCAAAGCCACGGCTCCAACTGAGCTGGACAGTGGTGTCACCGATGTCTCTCACAACCACGCCTCCTGGGGGACCTGGCGGACCTGCACCAAGAGGTCAGAGCAACAAATTTGAGCCAACCTCCTTCAGGCTCGCTTGGGCTGGTGCAGTACCAAGAGGGAGCAGCAGAGGGCGCAGGAAACATACACCGGGTTGAGAGGGCAAGGAATGGGGGCAGTAGTGAGTGGCAGATGGGGTGTTTTGAGGAGGAAGGATGTGTCCAAGGCTGGAGGGGTCACAGAGGCTCTCTCACAGAGATGTGTATAGATTTCCCAGCATGAGGCTTTGAAACTTCTGGCCTCAGCAAGTTCTCCAGTCTTGGGATGTGGTGGAGTGGATTTTTTTACAATTTTAGCTTTGGAGAAAGAATATTTTATTCATTTAGGACCTGTGAAGAACCACGGGATGAGTTCAGCTCAACAGACTTGTTAGGAGCCCTTCCCACGGCTTTCAGGGAGAGGTGGGAGTTAGTTAGGGAGCGAAGGTCAGAATAGCCCAGCTGGCCTCTGAGGGTGTCACGGTGGGGGTGGGGTGGGAAACCCATCACCTCGGACCAGGACTGTGGCCTCCTTAGATGCACTGTCCACCACCGTCTGGGCCATGCATGTGTACTTCCCACCGTGGCGCAGCTGGGCGTTCAGGATGGTCAGATCCCCAACCGTCTCCTTCTGCACACGGGGGACAGGAAGCGGGGCGGGTCAGAGGAAGCAGCCCTGGCTAGTGCATGAGTCAGGGGACAGGAGGCGGGGCTCAGAGTCCCCTGCTCTGTTACTTCCCCAGACCCCTTGCACCTCGCTCTTCCTCTCTGTTCCGTGGGAGGGATCAGCTAGTCTCTACTTGGTACCACTGGAGATTAAACGACATTTTTTTTACAGAAGACAGTCAGTGATGGTTCAAGTTAATGATATCATCTGCGCTGGGGGGCAGGATAACAAGAGTAGGGGAGTGAGTCTTGCTCGGTGTGTGAAATTCCAGGTTTGACCCTAACCCTCTTCTAAATGCATAGACGTCGGGTGGAATCCAGGGAACTGCCCGTCTAAGGGAGGGTGCTTACGAACCCAGGGATGAGCTTGCCATCATGGCATTCCTGGGGGAAAGGGGAAAAGCTTTGGGGGTGTTGATGGCTCTCGTGGGTCCCCTGTCTGCCCAGAAGGAGAGAAGAGCCCTGGGTTCTCTGGCCTCAGGCCTTACCACACTGGCCCTTCGGTAGTGACCCCCAGGCTTGTCGAAATCGATGGGGAAGTCATCCAGGGTCCAGATGAAGGTGAGGTCCATGGTGGGGTCATGGGAGGCGTGGCACTGCAGGGTCAGGTTATCTCCCAAGTTGATGTCGGCACTGGAGGGGGCTAGAGTGATCTTGGTTGCATCTACCAAGACAAAGGGCCCCTGAGTGGAAGGGGAGGAAGTAGGCCCAGGCAGGGGCGGCAGGGCAGGGAGAGAGGCTCTGTCTTGAGCCCCAGGAAAGAGAACAGGCAGCATGGCCAACAGCATCCTGACCTCCCAGCAGCCCCGCGAGTGCGTGGGAGGGAGGCAGGAGCATATCCCGGATGGCGGTGTTTGGGGGCAGTCCCAAGAGAAACCGAATCCTGGGGTAGCCTCAAAACCATACTAGGGGCTTCCCTGGTGGCACAGTGGTTGAGAGTCCGCCTGCCGATGCAGGGGACACGGGTTCGTGCCCCGGTCCGGGAAGATCCCACATGCCACGGAGTGGCTAGGCCCGTGAGCCACGGCTGCTGAGCCTGCTCGTCCGGAGCCTGTGCTCCGCAACGGGAGAGGCCACAACAGTGAGAGGCCCGTGTACCACAAAACAAACAAACAAACAAACTAGGAGGAACATGGGAACACAAGAGCCCAATGGCGAGGAGGGACGGCACCCCATGGTGGCTGAGTCACCAACCTCAGCCAAACCATGGTCCTTACCTCGCACAGACAGGATGCCCGTGCTGTTGGCTTTGCCCATGAAATTCTCAGCAAAGCAGGTATATTTGCCTTCATCTGACCGACTGATGTTTCTTATGATCAAGGTGCCATCCGGAGTTACAGTCACTCTGCGGCAAGGACAGAGCAGATCTGGCCAACCCAGTGACACACTGTAGTCACGGGAAGGGGACTCACCTCCAGGGAGAGAGAGGGTGAGCAGGAATTGCTCAGGTGGGGTGGGGCTGGTACCTGCTGCTGTTGACCAAAATCTCAGTGCCTTTGCTCCAGAGCACCACGGCC
This sequence comes from Aethalodelphis obliquidens, assembly GCF_003676395.1. Taxonomy (NCBI): domain Eukaryota; kingdom Metazoa; phylum Chordata; class Mammalia; order Artiodactyla; family Delphinidae; genus Aethalodelphis; species Aethalodelphis obliquidens. Next base: position 2,064,641 of record NW_020837992.1, on the reverse strand, counting down.
TTCGGAGCTGCCCTGGGCTGACAGGGGATAACGATCTCTCCCCCTCGGGCTGCGGGGATCAGACGCCTTACAGGATTCAGCCTAAAGTCAGGGGCAAGTGCTGGAAGGAAGGGGGAGCGCCCCACAGTCACGCAGGGAATCGAACCAGCACTCGTTGCCCTGGCGTCAGATGTCACCTGGCTACATGTTAAACATTTTATGTTCCCTCTGTGGCCAATCCACGAGTGACCCCCTAGCAGCACCACTTCCAAAATAGCCAGGATCCAGCCCCTTCTCATCACCCCCACTGCCACCAGATCTCTGCTGGTTGGCCTTCCTGATTTTGCATTTTCTTTCTACAATCTCTTCTCCACCCAGCTGCCAGGAATATCATTTTAAAAACACAAAACAGACACTCAGAATGAAGTCCAATGCCTCCCAAGGGCTCACAAAGGAGTCCCTACCTCTCAGATCACATCTTGCTCCATTCCTTCCCTCACTTATTGTGCTCTATCACCTGGGCCATTTTTTTCCTCTTCTTTTTTTGGTTCCGTGAAGATGACATGATTTTTCCTGCCTCAGGACCTTTGCACTTACTATACATTTCGCTTGGAAAGCCCCCAGATCTTCACATGGTTGGTTCACATCCCAAATGCAACTTCTTCAGAGAGGTCTTCCCTGACCATCCCCTCTAACTGGCCCACCTTACCCACAGCACTCTGCGGGATTTTCTTTACTGTATTTTTTATGGCTGTCTGAAATTATCTTATTTAATTGTTTGATTTTGTGTTTATTTGCCCCCCTCTCTCCACTGGATTGTAAGATACTTGAAGGCAGAGACCTTATTTTTCGTGTTCACTTCTTAGGAGGTGTTGAAGAAATATTGGTTGAATGAATGAATGAGTCTTAGTTAAGCCTCACTACAACTGGATGAGGTAGGTACCGTTCTGTCCATTTTACAGATGAGGAAACAGACTACAAGCTTAAGTCACACATCTAAGGATACTGGACTAGCTGACATTTACTGGGCACCTGTTATGTGATGGGCAGGTTCCTTATGCTTTAGCTCTATCATCTCCTTTCATCCCCACAGCAGCTGGATGAGGGCTGGGCTATTATTGCCCACATTTTATTATTCAAGAAACTGAAACACAAAGAGATTAATAACTTGCCGAAGGTCACACAGGCAAAGGGGCTGCATTAAACCCAAATCTAGCTGATTTGGCTTTCAGTGACTTTTGCCACTTTTTTTTCATGGCGGCAGACATTTCCTTTTCCACGTCAGACGCGGGTCAAGCCAGAGACCCTGTCCTCTGGGAGCTCCATCTAGTGTCTCATCTCCTGTCTTAAATCCCTGAGTTCTACTCAGAAGCTGTTGGAAAACTAAGGAAAACTGCCAGGTGAGCATGTGCATTTAGAAATGCTGCAACTCACAACCCCTAACGCCCCCCACCTGGGTGTCCCCGGGGATGTCCTCTCTCCCTGGGCCCCTTACCTTGCACGGCCAGCTCGGCACTGGCGTAGATGGTGCCGTGCTTGTTCTCCGCCACACACTGGTACATGCCTGAGTCCTCCAGGCTCAGCTTGGAGAATCGCAAGTCTCCGGCCAGCACTTCTACCCGGGCCTGTGCAGAAGATCAGGACCACTGGGTGGGGGCTTATGGGGTGGATGCAGTGGAGACTGGGCTGCCTGGAGGGGGCGCCTGTATGCCCAGTCCTATCCAGGGCCACCTGGAATCCCAGGACGCACAGATTCCCCTGGCCTCCCCACACGTCTGCACCCGGAAGCCAGAAGGGCAGGTGACACACTCAGGACCACATAGTGCTTTTGTGGCTGAGTTGGGCCTGAACTCAGGTCCCTGGACCCTCCAGACTCTATCCAGTTGACCAGCCTGAGGCCATGTGACTCTGGGATGGAGAGAAGCACCTAGAACTACGCTGTGGAACCCTAATTGGCCCAGAAAGGTTGCCAGTGTGCGGAAGGGGAGGAGATCTGGAGGGTGAGGGAACCAGGTGAGCAGAGGAAGGTGTGCTGGGTGTGTGGAAGGAAGCCCCAGGTCTCCTACCTGGGAGGTCAGAGGATCCCCATCCCGAAGCCAGCGCACTGTGGGCCGGGGCTTGCCGGCGGCTGCGCATTCCCAGTGCAGGTTTGAACCGATGTCAGCCTCCATGTCTGAGATCACCTTGAGCCACTCGGGCTGAGCTGCGGGGAGCAAGGGAGAGCAAGGCTGGGGAGGGGCTGGGGAGGAGCTGGGAGGAGCTCCGCGAATTAACTGGACTGGATTTGCAGGGCTGCAGCTCCTGCGCCAGACAGCAGAGGGCGCCAGCCGCATTCCGGGGTGGGGAGAAGCAGGTTCAAGACAACTGGCACTGCCAGTAACTCTTTTAGCGACTTAAGTCATTCTAATGCTTTCCATGTGCTTTCTGCAACCTTGACTGAAGCTCTGAGCTGACCACAGCACCAGCCTCGTCTGGTCCCATACCCAGTGCACCCCGTGGGCAGGAAAGTTTCAGCAAGGGGCTGCCTAATCTCCTCCCTGACTCCTGGGTCGGCTTCCTCAAGGACAGGGGAAGGCAGGCGGCGAGGGTGTCCGGCTCTGTACCCTGCACGATGATGCGGCCCTGGACGGTGTCGCGGCCCTTGGAGTTCTCCGCCTCACACTCGTAGGTGCCTTCGTCCTCAAAGCCTACGCTGGGGATCTGCAGGGTGGGCTCGGCTGTGGCCCACTGTGGGGACAAGGAGCCATCCACTTTGCGCCACTTGATCCTGGGGACGGGGCTGGCAGGGGAGACAAAGCCAGAGGGGGTGGGCTGAGCTAGGCAGACTTCCTTGTGCCTGCAACTCCTCCCCCAATCCAGGTCCCCCTGAGATGCTGGGCAGGTGGGGACGACGGGGAGGAGGGCCGGGAAGAGACAGAGGGAGAGCAGCCAGGAGAGGAGGAGGGGCCTCTCCCAGGGAGGCTCAGAGCACAGGTGGTCTGTTCCCTGAAGCTGACTTGCCCTCCCTGCCTGACCCCACCCTGCCCTGGCCTCTTCTGGGCCTGCCCTCCTCAGCAGCGGCCTGCAACCTGGTTCTTTATGGGTCCCCTTCCTCCTCTCCCAAACAGGGCCTTGCCTCTACTTTTCAAAGGGGATTAAGTTGTTAGTAATCTGTGTACTAAAATGGACTGAGGTATCGGTGAGTCTTACAAGGTAACGCATTACCCTTCATGTGTTTTAAATATGGATTTTCTGGAAGCCCAATAGCTTTCCACAAAGCAGGGGGCATCTTGGGTAACCACAGGAGATATGTGAGGGAGGAGGGGACCCATGCACAAATCACATTCTTTCATTCATTCTACAAACATTTATTGAGTACCTGCTATTTGCTTAGCCCTGTTCCAGTGAGTCCTTTTTCTGAGAGAGTAAGAGTTCTATTATACATTTTCTATTTTAAGAGATAACTGTTAGCATCCATGGAATACTTACTAAATACCAGATGCTATTCTAAGCACTGTATATATATTAGTTCATTCAATCCTCATAACAACCCCATGAGGTAGGTACTATTATTATCACCATGTACAAATAGGGAAACTGAGGCACAGAGAGGTTAAGTGGTTTACCCAAGGTCTCCCAGCCAGCAAGTGACAGAGCTAGTAGTTGAACGAGGCAGGCTGGGTTGGGGTCCACGCACCGTGCTACCTGCCCCCAGCCTGGGGTGTTGTATAAGCTGCCTGAGCCTATCATGCACGTTGCTGGGAAGATGTCTCCCCCAGAGAGTTAGTGCTCAGCGAGTGGCGGTTGCTACCCACTGTGGGTCCGGCACTCTGCTAGACCCTGCGAAGGCACCGAGATGACTGAGAGCCGGCCCTGCTTGCCTTCTCCCTGAGGGGCTCTGAGAGGCTGTGCCCTGGCCTGTCTCCTCCCTCCCCCACCACTCACTTCCCGAAGGCGAAGCACTCCAGGGTGACCTGCTGCCCCACCAGCGCATAGGTCTCTGCTGGGAACCGGGCCTTGATGCTGGGGGCAAAGAGCCTGGTGTCTGGGGAGAGAGGGTTCACACATCAGATCCAGATCAGGTGCTCCTGTGCTTAGGATCTCAGCACAACTCAGAGCCCACACTTTCTTGCCTCCCTTTCCCCTTGGGGGCATGCAGCAAGGGTCTGAGGCCATGTAGCAGGAAGACCCTGGGGTCCAGCCCCAGACCCTGTGCCCTTTGAGCTGCTCTTCACAACTTCAAAGGGAAGACCCCCTTTCCCAACGCCCCTTGACCCCTTCAGCTCCCTCCTCCTCGCCTTGCCCGCTGACCCTGACCTTCCGCAGCCAGGTTGAGCTGAGCAAACTTGCTGAAGACGCTCTTGGTGGAGAAATCCATGTGGCTTGTGGCCAGGCAGGAGTAGTTGCCCAAGTCTGAGGCATTGGTCCGGGCAATGTACAGGTTCCCTGTGGTCTGGGACACGAAGTGACGCCCATCCGTAGGGATGAAGTTGGGGAACTCGTTGAGGAGCCAGCGGTAGGACAAACCTAGGAATGGGGAGTTTGAGGAAACCGGGGGTGCTGGGCTAATGGAGCAACTCTGGGTAGGACCTCAACGCGCTGCTGGGGATCCGTAGACCCTGTCCTGAGAGCCCCTGTGCTCTGAACTGGGGCTGAGGGGAGACCTAGAGGGAAGATGCGACTTTATCTCTGCCCTCAGCGAGTGCTGTCTGCTGGGGAAACAGCCCCTGCCCTTGGGGACCTCCCAGTCTGATGGGGGGTGGGGCACAGAATCATTTAGAGTTGGGCACCCCGGGATCAGTGCTTCCAAGGGTCACTCACCACCTCTTATTCCATCCCTCTTCTGTTGAGCGGCCAGAAGCCCCTCCTGTGCCCTCTGTCTAACATGGCCCAGGGGCCTGACTCACCTGGGTAGTGGGCGGGTGGGTTACAGGGCAACATCACACCCCAGCCTTCGTGGGTTTTCACTGGGTCTCGCTCCTCCTTGGAGAATTCCTGCAGGACTGGAGGTGGAGACCCTGTGCTCAGGCGCTGTCCTCCAAGCCTGCGGGACCCTCCCTCCCCAGCTCAGGCTCCATGGGGAAGTAGTCACCCGCCCTTCTGGACACTTTTTCCAGCCCTGTCTTCTCTACCCCAAAGCGTCCCGGCACCCTGTGGGGCTCACAGCCAAAGCGGAGGACAGCCTCCCTGCTGACGACGGTGCCCACTGGGTTGGAGGCCAGGCACTGGTAGACGCCGGCGTCCTGGGCTTTGGTGGGGTTCATGATGACCAGGTTGCCCCCGACCAGCTGGTGGCGGGAGCCTGGCTCCAGCTTCATCTCGGTGCCATTCATCTTCCACCTGCAGTGGGGGCGGAGAGGGGCTGATGTGACGAAAAATTGCCCACTGCCAGGGCCTCCCAGCACCACTGCGAGGGTCTCACCTGTAGGTGGCCGGAGGGCTGGCCCGGGCACGGCATGCCAGTGTCACCTTTTCCTCGGTGGACTCCTCTGGGAATAGCAGACCGAGGGGCTGGTCTTCAAAGACAGGCCCAAAGGTGGCCGGGGATCCCCAGGCTGAGCTCCAAGCTGCAGATGGGGGACACCACCAGAGGTCTCAGGGCCTAGGGGTCAGCTGGAGCCTGGCCTCCAGGGCAGCGCTGTCCAATAGAACTTTTGGCAGTGATGGAAAGGTTCCATTTTCTGCCCTGTCCAGTACAGTAGCTATTTGCCATTAGCCACTGTGCCCCTGAAATATGGCTAGTGCAGCTGAGGAACCAGATTTTAAATTTTATTTGATTATAATTAATTAAAATTTGAATTTCAATAGGTTGGGCAGACCCCATCTAGTCACTTAGTTCAGTCAGTCACCCCTCCTATACTCAGATATTGAGTACCTGCTGTATACTTAGCACTGGGCGAGGCCCTGTGTAGCAAAATGAGTAAGACACAGTCCCTCTTCCTCAAGGAGCTTGCGACCCAGGGAGGAAGACAGAAAACTGACAGTAGGTGAGAGCCATAATAGTGGTTTAGGTTCAAGAGCAGGGACCCTCGGAGTGGAAGCAGTCAGTGGACTCATGGAAGAGCTGACCTGCAGGGTGTGAGATGGGCCTTGAGAGATGCATGGAAGCCACTGGCTAAAAAGGGGGAGAGAGGAGGTGTGGCCCTGGAGCCTAGTGTTCCTTCTGGGGAGGGCGTCCTGAGAGAACGTGCTCTGGCCCTGGGCCTCTATTAGCTGTTACAGGACCCTTCTAAGCCTCAGAGTCTTCACCTGTGAAATGGAAAGAAGATGAACCCCCCTCCCAGGGTCTGTAGCAGGGTTCAGCTTGACACAGGCTGTGTACTCAGCCACTGTCTCCTGGACCCAAGTGAGGGGGCCGGGTGGGGGTCAGGGGAAGAGGAAGGCTCAGTGGTGGGTGGATGACGTACACGTTGCTTTGGGGCATTTTATAAAATTCCATTGTGACATTTCAAGAAAGAGAGGCCCAGAAAAGGGAGCGACTTGCCCACAGTCACAGGGCAAGCCTGTGGCACGCGCAGCTCTAGACCTCGGGTTCCTGAATTTGCTGGGCAGATGGGTATCCCGCATGCAAATGGCATTTTCCTGCCTGGCCCCCTCCCGGGGCAGATGTCTTGCTCTCCATGTCCCCTTGTCCAGGCTCACCGGGGCAGGCTCTGAGAGGCAGAGGGCAGTGTTTCACATCTGCCTCTGTCTGCGGACTGGTGTGGCCGGTCATTCTTTGCCTTTGTGGTGTCAGGCAGGAGCCAGGCCACCCCTAATTGGCTCCTAACCCTCCATGAAGCTGAGTTCAGGCCCTCCTTGGTGGGTCGTGGGGGATCCCCATTAACCAATTAGTGCCTGCTCTCCCGGTGCATCCAGCTGTCAGCCCTGGTCCAGGGGTGGGGGTGGGCCCCGTGCCACAGCTGAGGCCCAGCCTTGGACCCCTGGGAGTGATGGCAGCTGTCAAGCAGCTCTCAGAATGAGGAAGGAGGCAGGGCTCCCTGAAATGGCATCCCCCATCCGCCCTCCCCACCACCCATCAGTATCCCTCATCGCCGCCCCAGGCCTCGGAGATGGCAGCGCATCCTCTCGGCTGGAGAGCCCAGCTTAATCCTAAGTTAATGATGGTGGTGGAGGGTAGGGACCCCTGCCCCAGCTGGGACTGCCAGGAGGGGAGGGAAAGGAGGGGTAGCGGAGGCAGCCAGGCTGCTGGGAACAACCTTGCATAATAGCAGCTTCCAGTAACTCTGTCTGGATGGTGGGCGGGGGGGAGGGGGGCGGATGGTGGCTGAGTGGGCCTGGGGCACACTGATACTTTAAGCTTCCAGAAAAAGCTTTCTCTCCGGCATTCAGCCATATATACACCCTCACCCAATATCCACAGACACATGCTTTCCACCTCTCACGTATACACACTTCCTTATATGCACACAGACATCACACATATATACATACATGACTCTCTAAGCTACTCCAGTAGTCAGATATACACATTTATACACACACCCGTTCCCATGCACGTATGGCTACAAATGTCCACATATACTTATTTATATCTACATCTAGGCATTCATAATAACAAAATAGATGCTATTTATCGAGGGCTAACTCTTTACCAAATACCATGCTCCACATTCCTTTCTCATAACCTCTTTACAAAGTAGCCAGTGCCATTTTCTCGTTTGGCTAATGTGAAAACTGAGACTTCGAAGGTTAAATCACTTGCCCCAAGTCACACAGAGAAGGAGCAGATCTAGGGGTGTGGACCCTGGCCAGCCTCCCCCCATAGCCAGCGTCCTTAACCACAGGGCTCAGAATTCTTGACTTCAGTTTCCCATCAGGACCATCAGAGATGCTGCTCTATCCTGGAGGTCCCGAATCAGAATCTCTAGGAGTGAGGCCCAGGAATCTAGATTTTAAAAGGGCCTCATGGGCATTCTGAGGAGTGGATAGAGTTGAGAGCCATGCGCTGTGTGTAAGCCCTTCTATACACATTCATCATCCCCCAAATGCAGCATGCCCTCCATGCAATAATAACGCACTCACATCTCCACCCTCTCAAACATCCAGACACACCCTCACTCACCCGACACCTCCCTCTGAAGCTACACACACATCCACCCACACATGCACTTTCTCTCTCTCTCTCTCTCTCTCTCACACACACACACACACACACACTCCCAGGGAAAGCCACCCACTCTGTGCTGTCCTTGTTCGGCATCCTCTCTGATTCTCTCCTGAATCCCTATCCTGACAACTCTGCTCCCCCAAACACAGGTTTCAGGATCTCATGGAGGAAGGAGATTAGGGAGCTGAGACTGTGGAGGGGAAGCCGTGCTGCCCGTCTTTGCACTGGGGTGCAGGAATCCGAAGCTGCCTCCCCAGGGTAGGTGCGCAAAGACAGCCAAGAGCTGAGGCCCCTTCCTAGGGGGTGGGAACAGCCATGGGATGTTCCGCTCCTGCCTCTGCGGTTGCTGGAGGTGGCAGACCAGGTCCCGTCTCCCTTGGCCTTCCTGCCTCTCTGGGTCTATGGACCGCGGAGGCTGCACATACTGCTTACCTCAGATGATGGGGTCCCAGCACTGACTGACCCTGAGGGTGGGGAACGCGGAGGAGCCCGGGTACGTCCGCCACTCTCTCTGGGGTGGGTGTCTCCTGCCCCTTGCAGCCTGGGCTCCCCAGCCCAGCAGCTCCTCCAGATCTGGGGGGCCCTGGCACTGGGAGCTAGGCCTGGAGCTGGGGGCCTGGGAGGCTCCCCTATTTCCCAGCAGCCTCACTGACTTGGATGCTGGGTTGGGAGGCAGTTAGGACATAATGAGAACATCTGAAACTATGCCAGTGGAGTCCTTCCCTGGTGAGACGAAGAATTTAAAATGTGCTGGTTGCAGCCTTGCAGGGGCTGTGGGTTGGGGGGTGGGGGTGTGGAGCCTGAGGTATAGCTAGAACTCCAGAAGGACACCAGAGGATGGGTACCCTTTCTCCCACGGAGATCTTTAAGGAAAAAAGAAACGTCTATTGATCCGGGCTGAGGGTCAGGGCAGAGAGGCCAAGCAGCGGTTCCAGTAGGCCCCTCCGAGCAGCAGCAGGCTGTTGGAAGGTTCCCCCAGCTCAGACAGCCTGGGGATCCCATACCGCCTCCCTAGCCCACTCTCCAGAATCCAGCCAGCCCGGGCCCCTTGTGCTGCACTGCTCGGTTTTCCGTACCCTCCTTTTCCTTCTGCCAAACGCCTTCCTCCCCTCTCCCCACTTGAAGCACCCCTGGCATGAGAACTTTTGCTTGGGTCCCTCTTGCCTTTTTCCTGGGCCACGCCCTGCTCTGCCTCATCTCTTCCCAGATCCCATTCCACATTTGGTCCATTTGCCAGGCTTCACTGTTGTCCTGAGGAACCCTCCCAGAGTTGTGTGGTCAGGGCACCCTAGAGCAGTACTATCCAATAGAACTTTCCGTGATGATGGAAATATTCTATAAACGGTGCTATCCAATACGGCTATGAGGCCTTGAAATGTGGCTAGTACAACTAAGCAACTAATTTTAAATTTAATCTTGCAGCCTTAAGAGGCTGCAACTCTGGGCTGATGTCATGGAGATCTGGTTGTGCCATAGTCTCGCTGTGTGACCCAGGGCAAGTCCCTCACCCTCTCTGGATCATCTACAATACGACAAAGACTCATTCCCTCTCCTCCTAATCTCAAAGGGAAAGTAAACACAAACAGGAAACTTTTATCAGGAAATGGCCTCAAACTGGAGTGCCACGCAGTGCAGTCAATTATTTCTGTAGTCACATCACTAACATAATAGCAGTGATATAACGCTGTGATCATGCCCGCTAGGCTTCGGAGTCCAGACAAGCCCTCTTACCTGGAGTGGAGACAAGGGCCACAGCGGCCAGCATTAGCAAGTGTGATTTCCTCCTGGCAGGTGTCCCCATGGTGAGCATTCCAGGCAGAAGTGGGGAGCGGAGGAGAGGAGCCTCAGCCCTGCACAGGGAGAGTCTGGCTGGAGGCTGAGAAGGACCTAGGGAGGCAGAAAGGCGGGGGAGGACTCTGAGCTGAGGAGCGCCCCTCCCAGCTCCAGGTACATCTGGGTCAGCGGCGATGCTTTTGCCTCAGCCTGGGGAGAGGCTGGAATTGCTCTCACCCTCCCCAGGGCCCCAGGGGAAGGGGCTTGGCCATTACCAAGGAGCTCTTCCCAGGGCCGAGTGCCTCCTGCTGGCCCCCTGGGAGTCTGGCTCTGCCCTGTACCCTCACCCCACCTCCCGTGCAGCCAGCAGGGTGTTGCTCAGGGAGTGAAAGCAGTGACTAATTGGGAGGCAAGAAGCCAGCGCCTGCTCACCCGGTAATAGCTCTCAGTGCAGGGCCAGAAGAGAGCAGGGCCCGTGCCTGGGTTTGGGGAACTAGTAACATCTTCTAGGAATCGGGCCCGCTTTCCCCTGCCCCGCACACAGCTGCCTGGGTTGGGGGTAATAAGCCCCTCTGGGAGCTGCAGCAAGTCTCTGGGAACCAGCCTGTTTTTCTACCAGTGAGGAGGGGTTTCATTGATTCGCCCACACCCTCTCACCTGGACCCCAGGTAAGGCACTTAGGTACTGTACATGATGGAGCCATAACCTTGGCCCCCTTAGTAAGGTTTCCCAACCAGATGGGCTAGTGGGCCTGGACAGGCCTTCTGGGCCGAAAGAGTTAACGCAGCTCCTAGAGGAGCCTCCCTCTTGCCGAGATGAGCGGAGATTTGGTTAGATCCTGGAGCCCTGAAGAACCTGCTCCCTGGGGGGCACCGAGAGCAAATCAGAGCCCCCCTCCATCAGTCTGAGAGAGGGGGGCCTCATCCTGGGGGGAGAGCAGGTCCAGCCTTCCACCAACTCCCCATCTCCAGGCTGTCCTGCCCAGTTTGGGGTGGGGGGAGTGTGGGATCTCAGGGGCCTGCTTCTCGGTTATCAGACTGAGTCTGGGTCACTGGGCTCCCAGGCTACTGGGGGCCAGATCGCCCTGCTGCATATTCCGCTTCTCTGCCCTGCTACCTGCTTTGCAGAAAACTAAGAGCAGAAGGAGGTGATCTAAGGTTGAGGGAGCGAGCCCGGCTGGGGGCTCTTCCACTAACTGGCTTCAAGACCCATGCCATCTCTGGGCCTCAGAGTCCTCATCTGTAAAATGGGTGCTCTCTAGCGTCTCTTCCAGCTCTGAGACTGTGATTCTCCCAGAGAGTGCAGGGTGGCCGAGGGCCTGGGAACGCTGCCCCTGGGTGGGAGTGGGGAGGTGGAGATGGCAGGCTGCTGATGACCTGAGTCTGCCTCTAGGGCCAGTGCAGAGTCCGAAGACCGGTGCAAGCTCAGGATCTCCCGGCCTCACTGCGGGCTCTATTCCCCAGGAAATAGAGGGCTCCCAAATGCCCTTAAACCTCAATATTGATCACCACCACCCGTTCCTGCCTTCCCAACAGCCACAGCTGGCACCGAAGGAGCAGGCAGGGGGTGGGGGGAAGAGAGGGGAGAAGTGGGCCCAGGGCCCATCAGGGAGGATATAGGCTGAGAAGCTTGGTGTTCCGGTTCGAGTGGCGGGAGTGGTGTTTAAACAGATGGCACTCCCTCCCCCGCCCCAACTCCAGCCTCATACCCACCTCCCTGTGTCAGAAAGGGGGCCAGGTGCCACCTCTCCACCTGTCCCTCCCTATCCTTGCCACTTTCAGTTCCAGGCTTGAACCCAGAGATTCAGCACTTCCAGCCCGTCCAACACGCCCCCAGCACCCTCAGCGCAGAATAGGTATCACTTGTGTGTTGTACTTAACTGCTTGAGAACAGCTGTGATTGTGTGCCTGCACGTCACATGCTCACACTCACACTCACACAGTGGGCTGACCAGTCTTCAGTGCTGTCCAAGGGCAACCCCAGGGCACGCACACACACACACACCCCTCATACGCCCTCTCACACAAATTGTCTCTCACTCACACACTCCCTCCCTCTCTCTCATACACACATACACTCTCACACATGCTCTCAGGTTACTGGGGTCAGCAGGGTGCTTAGCCATGGAAGAATCTAGAAGCAGGACCCTGGATGGTACACAAATGCAGGAAGCTGTCCTCATGATAGGGAGCCACTGGGGCACTGGGAACCACAACAGGCGTTGGAATCGATGGACAGGAGTTGGTGACCTTGGCTTCATCTCCTAACAGTGTTGGGAGCTTGGACAAGTTCTCTCCCCTGGTGGACCTCAGTTTTCTCATCTGCGCAGTGGAGATCGTAACACTTCCTTTGCAGAGCTGTTCTGAGTGTGGAGTGAGGTACAGAGTGCCCTGCAGAGGCAGTCTTGGGGCTGTTTGGACTTGCCTTCGGGTAGCGGTGGGGATAGGGGCGTGGAGAGAAGATGGGGCACCAGGCCCCCTCCCCACTTCAGCCAGAGCAACTCCACTTATACTTGCTTTATCTGCTGGACTTCCCTCTGAGGTTCCCTTTACTCAAAGGTTTCCGCAGCTCCGAAGAGTTTGAAAACACCCCTTTGGCACAGGTGTGCCCCGTCCGGAGCCTGGCACAGAGAAGGTGCTCAGTCATCGTTTGCTTCCTGCCCTTTGTCTGCCTGCCAGTCTTGAGAGCTCAGCGAGGGGGTAGGGTGTGGGCTCGGGGAGACAGGCACTTATCCTGAGTGTGTCCGAGCAAAACGGAAACAGACGGGCAGGGACCTGCGGCCGGGGCTGGAGACTCCAGGGACGAGTCTGCTGCTGCCCGTCTGCTGTTGCCCACCAGCAGTGCTGGAGAGAGTGGGGTGGGTGTGCGTGTGTGCGTGTGTACGCATGTGTGTGATGTTTGTGCGTATCTGTGTGTTCTGTCTCTATGTCCCTGTGTACATGTGTGGTCTGGTCTTGTGTCTCTGTGTATATGCATGTGTCTGTGTATGAGTATATCTGGTCTTTGTGTATTGAATATATGCCTCTGTGTGTGTGTGTATCTGTGTGTCTGTGTCTTGTGTCCCAGCCCTGCCTTGTTTCCCGGTGATCTACCAGGAGCCCTGCACCCTGGATCATTCACCTCCACCCCACAGTGGTCAGAATTATCTGGTATCTCTCTTACCATAAGTAATTACCATACATCATGGATAATACAATCCCTCTGTTCATCCTAAACTTCGATTTAATCCTGGACTTTTATCAGTCACTTCTGGGCTCAAGGGCCCTGGGCACCCCCTGGGGCCTGAGACCTGCAGCCTCAGAGGAGACATGGGTCGGGGCGGGGCTGGTACCAGGAAGCACCTAGGGTTGCCCTCGGGGAGCATTAGAGGCTGATCAACCCCATCAGATGTACATTGAGCCAAGCCCGCTCCGTGCTAAGGCCTTGTGTGAACGCACATCCCCACCCCCCAGAGCTTGGGTCAAAGGTTGGAGCTTATTTCCTCCCTGACACGAGGCAGTTGGCATGCAGCCTTGTTCTGCGTCCATTCCCACTGCGTATTTAACACCATGTGCCAGGCATTGTGCTAAGTGCTGGGGAGGCAGGAATAAAAACACCGCCTTTGCTGAGTTCCCTGCCCAGCTGAGTGCAGCAGGGGATGTGCTCACGAGCTGCATGGGCCAGTCGTCTCCCCATACCATCTGCCCTGTGACACATTCTAGAATACCCAGGATGGAGGAGGCCTTTTTGTCAAGTGCAAGGCCGGCGTGGAGCTATGCCAGGCCTAGAGCTGGCCCTGTGGACCCTGAGCCAGCCAGGCCTGGCCCCGGCCAGCTGCCCTGGTGCAGGGGTGCAGGCACAGGCTGGTACAGGCGGACACAGGCTGTCACCATCCGGGGCCGGTCCTGGGAGAACGTGGGGGGCTCATAGGCTGCTTGGGGTTCCGGGAGACCAGGGAGAGCTGGCCGAATTGCCGGGCCCAGGAGACAAAGGGCCCGGAGGACAGCTGGGGATGAAAGGCTATGAGCTGGACTCCAGGGTTTGCTGGCTGAGGGCCCTTGCACAGAGGCAGTCGGAAAATGAAAGACACACTCCACCCAAGTGCTTTCCCTTGGGGTACTGAGCTCCTGGCCCCAAGCCTGTCTCTCCTTCCCCCTGGACAATGGAGATTTGAGCAGCTTTGGGATGGGTGGTGGTAGGAAAAGAAGGAGTTTGGAGCCCATTTGAGGGCAGAGACTAAGTGACTTGTTGTAAGCTGACAGGTATTACAGGAGCCCCTCGTGTCCCCACCGTGCTCCACCTAGCAGCACAGCACGCTGGCTTAGTGGGGTGGGCTCTTGCGTTGACAGACCTGACACTTACTAGCCAGTGTAACCTTAGTATAACTAACCAGCGTAACCCCAGTTATTACGTTCATTACTTAACCTCTCTGAGCCTCAGTCTCCACCTGCAAAATGGGGATGAGAGGGGTAGTACCCACCTCCCGGGACCCTGTGAGGTCAGCACAATTCCTAGCCCATAGTAAGCGCTTGAGATAGATCAGAGCTCATCACTGAGAACCGTCATGGGCCTCGAGCACGGACCCCAGCACACCGAGGGACACACAAGTGTGTTGACAGACACTGGGCCCGGCTGTGGGTCGGGCTCACTTCCACACAGTCGCGACATTCGGGCCAGGCTCACATGTGTCGAGAACGCTGAGAGTCTCCCACAGACTCCCTGGGCTGTACCCCACAGGCGTGGCGGGCCTGGGCCAGCACTGGCGGGCATGCCGTTCCAGACAAGGCACAAGGACACACAGAGACACGTCCAGACACCGCGTGTGCAGGAGAGCACCTGGCTCGGACACCCACGCGGGCCCCCCCAAACAGGTGCGCAACCTCAGCCACTGCACCTCCTGCCTGTGGGGTGTACGATGGGAGGGGGACTCTGCCTACGAAAGGAATTGCCACCTGGGACGGGACCACTGTCTTCCGGGAAGGTCTGAGCCATGCCCACACCCCCTGGGAGGATGGGGTGTCTTCAGTGGCCTGGTGGGCCCGCGTGCCTGGTGGCAGGAGCTGGCAGGAAGAGGACTGCAGTTGAGAGGCCTCGGTGCGGGAGGCCCCTGAGCTGGAGGAGGTCCTCCGGGCATATTTGGGTGGGATAGGGACCTTCTCAGTCCCCACTGGGGGACAGGGACTGCTTGGTGACAGGGCGGCCTTGCAGCTGGGTCCCTCCCCAGCCTGCTCTGTGTGCTCCCTCTCCTCCCACCCCTCGGTGTTCTCTGCAGCCTCTTTGTATTCGCAGCTGGTTCCCTGAGGCCCCAGCCCTGGCACTGCCGTGCCCTCGGGGGAGAGCTGTGACTCCCAGGCTCGTGGGTTTGCCTGAGCTTTCGGCAGGGGGCCGGGGAAGTCCGGCCCTTGATCTGCAGCCGGGAGTCTTTGGCCCTTCTGTCCCCACCCTCTCCACTGAAGAGACCCCTCAAAGTGGGGAGTGGGCAGAAGGGGAGAGCCTTGCATTCTCCTGGGAGGACCTGGGGGCAGGCAAGTAGCACCCAGACTCGAGGTTTTCCTACCTGCCTGCCTACTCCGTGTGGGGTCTGGGGGCAGAACGAGTGAGGGCTTTGGGAGGGGGGCCCTTTTGAGACATCAGGCATAGGAGCGATTGTTTCAACTTGGTTCAGAAGATCCAAATCGGGAAGAAATTACTGGAGCAATTTTGCATGTCCCCTCATCTCTGCTGAGAGGTGACTCCCTCTAATTCCTGGACGGCTGGTTCAGAACCAAGCCTGGTCGAGGTGGGTTTGAACTTGCTCCTCCCCTCAGGCTAGTTTCCACTCTAGGGCCCAGATTAACTGTACCTGTTGGGTTGCACCGCAGGAACGCCACCCTTCAGCCAGAGCCAGTGTCGGGAGCCTTTTGGTCTATGAGGTCGGTGGACATTGAGAGGATGTGGGCTAGGCTGGAGAAGACCCAGCAGGTTTCATCTGGATGTGTGCCCCAAGTGTGGGGTGGGGCTCATCAGATAAAGATGCTGAGGTGCACTTGGGTTTGCACATGCTCTGGGATAGAGTGTGTTCAGTTTTGGGTGAGAATGTCACACACTTTTGCTTTTGTTTGCATCCTCTCTGGGTAAACAAGGAAACATGGGCTCATTTTGCATCAGGAGAACTCATTAAACCCATGGAAGTACTTCTTTACTCCAGGACAGTTACCATTGGGGCACAGAACCCATGGGAACTCCCATGAATGTTCCAAGTTAGCAAAGTCCTGGGGGGTTTGGTCTAGATTAGGGAGGTCCGGAAGGTTGAGAGGTGGTCAGCATGCAGGAGGGAGAGAAAAGGATGTCTGTCTTCTTATGGATTCCTGAGTCACCTCCCCCTGTACCATTTGCAAGAGGATAACCTGAGGCTGGGAGAAATTAACAGGTCACCTAGCCCAAACTCTACTTCTAGGCAGAACTGTCTCTAAGCTTGGACGGACCCCAGTTCTCCACACCCTCACAGAGTCATTGGAAAGGAGGTTGCCCTACTTCCTCATGGCATGTCTTCCTGGTGAGGAAGTGTCTCCTGCAGTCTAGCTTCAACCCCTCCTGCTTCACTGGCATATCTTTTGCTCTAGTTCTTCTTTCCCTGTGTATCAGTCCTCAGCCCTGTGGTTCCAACCTCAGGCATAAATGTGTGTGTAGATAAGCTTTCTCACAAACATTTGGCTGAAGATGTTTCTGGGAGGTGGGGCACAGTGCATTCTCCAAACCACCCCAAAGGTATTGCTTCCCTGATGGCCTTAAAGTCAGAGAGGATACCTTGGGGGTACCTCCTTCTTTGTACTTACTCCTGAGGAGCAAGTGTGGTCAGTTGGTCAGAGACAATGTGTGCAACCATCCCGTTGAGCACACTTCTTCAGAGGCCCATCCCACACGTGTCTCTATTTGAACAACTGCTGGCAGAGAAGGTGCTGGAATGGAGTTGCATAAGGAGTGAAATCTGGCAGGGGGAACGGTGCGGGGTAGGTGGAGGAGTGCATTCAACCAGGAAGGGAATGCGAGGAGAGAGCTTGGCCGGGTGGGGCATAGAAGACGCGTGGGGAATAAGAGAGAGAGAGAGCAGGGGACACCTTTCCTAGAGCAGTGCACCCCTGCTCCCCTCACTGCTCATGGTGAGCCCCAGAAGGACAGGTGGATCTTGGGTGACTTTGATGCCGTGGGCTCTGCGGCCCCTCCCTGTCTGTCTCACCTCCCACCTCCCTCTTGCCGGCTGGCAACTCCTGATAGATCTCATGGGAAATTAGGAAGAACTTTGACCTTGTGGTCAAAGCCTTCCTTGAGTGGTCCTGCAGCCTGGCTAGAAGGGGTTAACTTGGGGCACCCTGGGGAAGGGCATGGATGCTGTTGTGTCTAAGGGAAGAACTCCCTCCCCCCGAGGACAGGAGTCAGGGCACCATCTCCCTGCTCCACCTCCAGCCTCTCCCACAGGTTCCGGTGGCTCCGTCTGGTTCCCTCTGAGTGCAACTGGGAGGCGGGGACTCAGAGGCTAAGTGGAGGTAGGGGCTCTCCAGGCAGGAGGTTGGGAGAGGAGCCTGAGACTGCTGCCCAGAGTGATGTCAGATCACCGACCTCCTGGGTTATTTGGGCTCTTCCTCCTACTGCTTCCCTTTGAGCAGAAGAGAAAGGATGCCAGCTGGAATGGGAAGGGAGTTTGGGGCCTTGGGGAGTCAGGCTGAAAGGAAAGGGTGATAAGAGTCTGACCAGTTGCAGGCTGGACATGAAGTGGGGGAAGTTAAGGGCAGGAAACCTGGGGGCTAAAAAACCTGCCCTTCTCCAGGGCAGGGGCTGTGGGTACTCACAGTTCACTCCATCCTGGTCTGTCTAGATTCCCAAACCTCCAAACAACCTTGACTGACAACTTTTCCTCCTGGGATACAGGCTCAGCCCCCAGTGCTCTGTGGCTGAAGGGTCCCTGGCTTTTTCCCTGTGTAGGGTCAGGACCCTCCTTCCACAGGCACTGTCTTAGCTCACCCCACTCCTTGCCTCCCAGACCTGGGAATCCCTCCTGGAGAAGGTGATGGGATTCATCTCTGGGCACTGGCTGGGGCTGCTTCCCCCACCACTGGCTACTATGTAAGCCCTACAGTGCTGGACAGAAGGATTGCCCTCTCTTTCTAGACCCCCTAAATGGTACCCCTCCCCCTTCTAGCCTAGCCCCTTTCCCCACTGGAAAGCCAAACTTCTGCAAATCCTTTCTTCCCACCGGTGAGGCTGAGGGGGAGGGATCCGAGGAGAAGATAAGGTTGGGGAGGGGGGAAGGGATGTGACTTGCCTCAGTTTCTCCTCCCTATGTCCCCGCTCCAGGACAGGGCTTTGCCCAAACTTGTGCTCCAGTCTCTCCTTGTCTCCCACAGCCTTCCCCTCTGCCGAACAGAAGCAAGACTTTGCAAAGAGGTCACCCTGCACAGGCAGACCCAGGGGGACCTCAAGTCTGGGCAGTCAGGCTCAATTCCTTCTAGGGATATCTGGGCGCAGGTCAGGGTCTGGGACTTGTCCTCATGGAGAGTCAAGCCCTGGACCAGGGGTGTGGGGCAGGCCCATAGCCTCTGCCCTCTCCGGAGGCAGTTGTTGCTACCAGCCTGTGGCTTGAATTCCTGGACACACTGCTGGGGTCCAGGTTCCGGGCCAGGCTTGGCCTGCTAGGGCCCTGAAGGATGCCACCCATGTAGGGCGGAGGGCATCTCCAGTCCTGGTGGCCCCTGTGGGGCTGGGGTGAGAAGTCAGACTGGCCCCTGCCAGCCAGCTGGGGTTCCTGCCCTGTCCCTGCCCCCTCCCAAGTTGCCAGGAAACTGAACGCGGAGCCCCTGCCCACAGCAGCGCCCTGGGAAGCCCCAGGACTGGAGGAGACAAAAGCGGTTGGCACCTACCTGGGCTGAAAGAAGGGTGTTGGCTGGGGTAGGTGGACGCTGCTCATAGCCCCCTGGGCCGCCCTCCTCTCCTCCCGGCTCGCCTCAGCCTCAGCTGATCCCTGCTGTCCTGGCGCGGCAGCGGCGGCAGTGGCGGTGGCGGGTGAGGGCGCGCGCGCGCGTGTATGTGTGTGTGTGTGTGCGCGCGCGCGCGCTGGAGCCACTGCAGCATCTCTGCATCAAGATGTGCTCCTCCCTCTCCCAGGCTCCGCTCACTGGCTGGCTCCCGACGCTCGCTCGGGGCCCTGGAGACCGCTTCCTTTTGCCCCCCTCCCACCCCCTTCCCGTCCCCACCCTCCTGGCTTTACCTCATTTGCTGTCATTTAAGGGCTAGGGAGCGAGCCAGGCGCCCGCGTCTTCCATAATGCATGGGCAGCTCAGCTCCTGGCGCTGTCTGGCCTGCCTGCCCCCACCTTCCCTGCCCAGCCCAGAACGGAAGGGCTGGAGAGGGGTGCGGTGAGGAGGCAAAAGAAAGTGGTCCTATCCTCAAACCCTAGAGACCTATGGAGGCAAACTCCTTGTTTCCTCCAGAAATCCCCTATTAGAGGAAGGGCTGCGAATCAGAAATCCCCAGTTAGTGGCGCAAAGCAAGTGGGGTGGAGGGCTGCCTCCGTTGCCCACCTTACGTGTTTATTTTTATTGTTTCCCTTGCTTATAAAAGTAACACGGGCTCTTGGTCAAAATATCCGAACATTAGAGGAAATTTAAAAATAGATAGTGGAAGTACCTTAACAAATTTAAATCACATGCCTCCAGGTTTACTATTTTCATGTATATAATTTCATGGGTTATAAGTATTATTTTATGCAAATGGATCACACAATACATCATGATTTGCAAAATATTTTAAAATTATATAATAGATCTTGGGCACCTTTTCACATCAGTGCTTATGGATCCAAGCCCATTTTCAATCAGCCAGCTGTGTATTGTCATGAAAAGCTCACTAGATTGGGGGTCTGAATGTCTGAAAGGTAGTCTGGGCTCTGCTAGTCACTGGCTGTGTGTTCTAGGGTAAGTGCTCCGCCCTCTCTGAGCCTCACTGGTAACCCGAAGGGGTTAAAGATGGCCAAGGCCCCTGCCAGCTCTGAGATTCTAGGTGCTCAGCCAGGTGAGTGACACATCTCTCCTGCTCTGCTCCTGTCATGTGGCAGGTGTGCCCAGGAAGGCTGGGGCCTGGAGGAGGAGGGACAAGCCATCTGTGGTGGCAGTGGGCCCCGTCAGGCTGTCACTGTTCTCTCACCCCCCGCTGGTCCACCTGCTGTCCAGCTTGCACAGACAAGACTGGTGAGTGGTCCAGATGCTAGAAACAGCTGGCAGGGCCAGGCCAGCATCAGAGTTTTCAATAAGCATACCTGTCAAGGCTGGGACATTGGTCCATGTCTTTCTGAGTGGAAGGGGTCACAGGGGCTTGGGACAGACCTGGAACCACAGAGAAGGGCCTGGAAAGGGAGAAGGAGGTGTGGTGTGGAAGAGGGTATTTGCTGCGCAGCCTCCAAGGCCTGAATGCCTGCCCAGGTCCCATATGCTCTCCCCTCCGGTCCTCCTGCCGCCCCTCCATAGAGCTTTCCCAACTCGGGAGATAGTCTTCATTGTTCCTGATGGAGACTGTGTGAGCCACGTCTCTTGGATAACTTGGACTGCTGCTGTGCAAGTTCCTTCCAGGATGTCCTTCCTTTTTCTGCCTCTGCCCACATTGTCCTTGTCTGTCTGTCTGTCTTCCTGGGACTGGCACGTGGACCCCGAGCTCCTGAGGTGAGCCCTGCCCTCTGACCCCGCCCAGGTCAGCCCAGGCTCTGAGGAGAGGACTTCAGAGTTCTCTCCAACCAGAGATGACTGCCAAGAGGGGATGGCTCAGCTGCTGCCCTGGGACTGACGGACCAGCCATTGGCTGGCTCAGGGGCCAAGGGTCTGGAAATGCACGCAAGGAGGATTGCTTTAGATTGACACTGCTGTCTTTGTGACTCTGTTTTAGGACAGCTGCTGCCCTTGTGGTGGGAGCTGGGTCCTTGGGGAGGCCACAGTTCCCGTCCCAATGACACAGGTGGCTGGGGTCTTTAAGATGCCCTCAGATCCCTCTGCAACCTGCCTGCCCTGCCCTGCCCTGCCCAGGTAGGCTCCAGCAGCCACAGTAAGTGAAAACAAGAGTGAAACTAAGTGGAGTAAAACTAAGTGGAACTAAGCCTAGGACTGGATTTGGGAAACATTTCCCAAAGTTTCATCTCGGATGGATCTGGGTGGTTTGGGAGGCTCCTCATTGCTGGCCCCTACGGTGCTTCTGTTTCTGACAAGAGAGTGGGCTGAGCATTTGGGGGTCCAGGCTGAGTTTTGCTTGTGGGTCCATTAGTTCGATAATGACAAAAATATTTTATAATGGTATTATTAATTATTGTGTAAATTATTAATAATAACTTGAGTGTCTCCAACGTGCCAGGAACTGTACTAAGTGCTTTACCTGAATTATCCACCCAAGGGGGTGTGTGTTGTTATTATTATGCTCACTTTACAGATGAGGCTCAGAGAGATTAAGGAACCTGCTCAAAGTAAACAAGTGGAGAAGCAGAGACTGCTGGTCTGGCTCCAGCCCCGCATCACCTGCACTTCTCAGGTGGGCAAAGCAGGGGACAGGACAGTTCACTCTTTTTTGGTGCCTGTCAGATCCCAGAATCCTCAGCATGGTTGACTGTAAGGGCCCCTCTCCTTTCTGTAGCTAATCAGTGTGTCTCCCTGTTGTCTAGAGCGGGACACCTCATCTCCAAGCTGAGTTTCCACAGATGTCCAGATGGGGCAGAGAAGGGCCACCCGAAGATGATCAGGCAGCTAATCTAATGCGTCACTGATCTGCCTGTAAGCATGTGGTGATCCCAGAGCGGGGCGTCCCAGAAGGCATCCTGAGGGCCACCCAACCCTGCCCAGACCATCTGCTCCTTCCTCCGGAGGCCCTACCAGTGGATCTCCAGTGGTCAAGGAGGGGCCTCGGGCCAGCCCCAGGGGACCAGTGGAGAGGAGCTGAGACCTTGCCAGGCCCCAGGGCCCTGAAGGTGTTGATCTCCTCCCTCCTCAGTGCCAAGCCCCACATAGCCTTTCCTGCCCCCTCCCCTCCCCCCCCCACCTGCCAGCCTCTTTACCTCTGGTTTCAGGCTTCAGACCTTTTCTAGAGCTCCCAGGAATGTTTATGTGTTTATGGAGCCGTGTCTCTGCCTAGAACAGTGGGGGATTCAAGAGCCACAGGATGTGGTCTGCCTTCAGTGTGCCTGTAACCTTTCTGGAAGCAGTCTGATGGTGGTAACAGGACGGTCCATCCACAGCTTTGGGGAAGAGTGACAGGCAGGTTGGGCAAAGCTCTGAAACAGGACCAGCTTGACATATAATCCTGCTACTTCTGGGCTGCGTGGCCCTGGGCAAGCCACTTACCTCCTCAGAGCCCCAGGTTCCTCATTTGGAAAATGGGGATTAAGACACAAACCTCGCTGAGTTGGTGTGAGCTTTGAATCAAGCACATAGTAGGTGCTCAATAAACGTCACTACTTCCCTTTGGACGCTTTTAGGATTCAGCTTCCCCATCTGTAACGAGGGTGGGCACCTACGAGGCTGAGCTCTTCTCCACTTCGAGGGTTGGGTGGCTCTGGATTCACATTCAAGAGAGCTGGACTCTGCTGTGTCACTCCCAGCTGGATGACGATGGCAGGTCACTGAAGGACACTTAATCGCTCTGAGAATCCAGTTCCTCATCAGTAAAATGGGAATAATCCTATTCCTACTTAGAATAGTTGTAAGGACATGTGGATAAAACATGATTTTAAAAGCAGTTTTTGTATGAACAAGTGCCATGCAAAATACTGGTTACAATTCCCTCCACTGCAGTCTCTGAAGGCAGAGCTTATCTCATTAATGTCTCTTCCCCCCGCCCCCGCCCCTGGCTTAACATAGTGACTGGTGCCTAGTAGAGACTCACATAACTATTTGTTGACTGGTGAATGAATGGTGGAGAATAACCGCTGTGACAGTTCAGGTGCGGGGAGAGAGGGAGCTAGGAGGTGGGTGAAGGTTTCCATCAGTGGGGGTGGGGTGGGGTGCATCTTGAATTGGGCCTGGATGGACAGAGCGGAGGTGGGGAATGCATTCCTGGCATGAGGGTGTTGGGGGCTGGAAAGAGCATGATTTGCGCAGGTCCAGGAGGAGCCAAGTTGAACTGAGCCCCCTGGGGGCTGGAAATCTCACTACTCCATCCACATTTGCCTTCCTAATTTTGCTTGAGGGCCTGAAGGGGTCTGCGGCCCGGAGGGGCCTAATTATTCTCTTAGCCGTTTCAACCCAGGGCTTCTCGGAGCTTCTTTTCAGGCTTATAATAGACAATGCTAATGTCATTATTAATATTTAATAGTAATAGTGCTAATAATGCCCTGCATTTATGTGGTCTCTGCGAAGAGCTCAGAGAACCTGAGATCTTTTTTTATGAACAATTTGGCCAGTGTGGGAGGTGGGAGGGTGGGAGGGCAGGGGCAGCAGAGGAAGGATTGAGTCATAGGGAAACTGAAGCCCAGAAAGGTTGGGCCCAGGTCACAGAGTGGTGGAGGTGCAGCTGGGACTAGGATTGGGTGCTTGGGTTCCCTGCCTCTCCAGGACATCTGGGTCTGAGGAGGACATGCTTGGTGGGGGAATCTTCTGGCAAAGCCAAATTGTGACCCTGGATGTGGCGGGGCTGCCGAGCAGGGGCCTCTGAGTGTTCTTGTCATAAGCCTGCCCTGGGTGGCTAATGTGCAGCCTGGGAACACGGGAGCCAGAAGGGACAGGTGAGGACACTAGGAGTCCTTGGCCAGATTCTGCAGGCCTCCCTGAGCCTCAGGCCAGGCCCCTGTTTTCTAGTATCCCTGGATGGCTGATGTATAACCTCCTGGAAACAGCTTCAATCAGCCCACGTCAGGGCACAGACCCTCTCTCTACTCAGCCTTCTTTTTTTTTTTTTTTAATTTATTTATTTTTATTTATTTATTTTTGGCTGCGTTGGGTCTTCGTTGCTGTGCGCGGGCTTCTCAACGTTGTGGCTTCTCTTGTTGCAGAGCACAGGCTCTAGGCGCGCGGACTTCAGTAGTTGTGGCGCACGGGCTTAGCTGCTCCGCGGCATGTGAGATCTTCCCAGACCAGGGCTCAAACCTGTGTCCCCTGCATTGGCAGGCGGATTCTTAACCACTGCGCCACCAGGGAAGTCCTACTCAGCCTTCTTGCGCTGACGTTATCAGGGCCAAAAACATACCCCACATATATAGTTACAAAAAAGCTAGCACATTGGAATTTCAGGGCTGCTGTGTAGCACTGTCCAGGGAACTGCATTTATATAAGAACAGTGCGTGGTGCTCCTTGAAGGAGACAGTGCAGAGCGGAGTGGACGGCAATGGGCTTTGGCATCTGACAGCTATTGATTCCAACCCCATCCGCTCTGTTGATTGGCTGGCGACCTTAGGCTTCTCTAAGTCTCAGTTTCCTCGTCTGTAAAATGGAGGTGAGATTACCTGCCTCAAAGGGCTGTGTGGATCACACGAGGCGAGGTACACATGTTGGACAGCAGTGGAGGGGGCAGTGGGAATCTCAAGCTTCCGGCACCCTTGGAGGGAGTGTCCAGTGTGGGCGACGCCAGCGGTGGCATCCTGATCAGGCTGTTTCTGAGATGTGACCTGCATGTGTCTCTGCTGGCTAGCCTCCCTCAGTTTCTGCCCGTTTCTGCGTTGGCTTCTGTAGCCTCCTCTGATTCTGTGATCCCTCTGATAACCTTCTGGTGAATTTCCTTTTTGCTTATGACGGCCAAAGTCTGATTCTGCTTCCTGCAACCAAGAACCTGGACTGATTCTGGACTTAAAGTTCCTAGCACAGTGCCTGGAACAAGAGAAGTGCCCAGTCAGTGATAGCCAGAAGTTGTTAGAAAACTGTTGTATCCACGCACCCAGCCACATCCGTCCTTTCATCCATCCATCCGTTTAACAAGCAAATATCGAGTACCTCTTGTACCAAGCACCATACTGAGTGCTGGGGACACTGAGGAGAATAAGACATAGTATGAACCCTTGAGCTCACAGTGTAATGGTGAGATGACAGGAAAAATAATCAAAATACATTCCGGTGAGTGCTGTAATCCAGGCTTGCACAAGCCTCACCTGCCTTGGCCTAGTGAGGCTAGGAACAGAGAAAACATTTTAATTGAGTCCCGAAGGAAGGCTCTGAGCTCACCAGATAGGTCAGCTGTATGAGGCATGCGCTGGGAGGGGCAAGGAGGGCGTGGTTCCCGGCGGTAGCACCGCAGAGCAGTGAGTGAGTTTGGGGCGGGAGTTGGTCAGCATGTCTGGAGTTAAAGGAACAAGGAACAAGTGAGGCCGGAGGAGTAGCTGCGGTCAGTCCTCGAAGAGCCTTATGAGCCCTGTAGGGGCTTTATCTGAGAACAGTGGGGGCGGTCAGAGGGGTCTGAGCCGGCAAGAGACAGGCTGAGACGTATGCTTTGGGAAGTTCACTTTGGGGTGGCAGGGAGGGTGGAAGGCCTAGAGCAGACACAGACCTGGAGGTGGGGATCTGGGCTAGTCAGGCACTGTCAGAGGAGAAGTGACAGGGACCTGGAAGGATCCTTGGGCTCAGACCTGCATCGGCCAGCCAGAAGTCTTCACTTGGGTGCCCATGGGCCTCTCACATCTCTAGATGGGATGAACCCCCTGTCCCCACCCCCGTGATGTTCAGTTTTGTGTGTCAACTTGGCTAGGCTACAGTACCCAGTTATCTAATCAAACACTGATCTAGGTGTTGCTGAGAAGGTATTTTGTAGATGTGGTTAACATCCACCATCAGTTGACTTTAAGTAAAGAGGTTACCCTCCATAATGTGCGAGGGCTTCATCCAGTCAGTTGAAGGGCCTGAAAAGCACAACTGAGGTTTTCCTGAGGAAGAAGAGATTCTGCCCTCAAACTGCAGCATCAGCTCTTACCAGAGTTTCCAGCCTGCCAGCTTGCCTACAGAAAACAGACTTGCCAGCCCCCGCAATTATGTAAGTCAGTCCCTTGAAATAAATCATACGTGTGTGTGTGTGTGTGTGTGTGTGCGTGTATGTGTGTATATATGTACATACACATGCACCTGTGCACACACATCTTACTTGTTTTGTTTCTTGGGAGAACCCTGGTTGATACATCCCTCTTTGCCCTGTCCACCTGCTTCTCCTCCTGGGTTCCCTGTCCCATGAATGACACCCCCCAGACCTTCACATCCTCTGTGACTTCTCCCTCCCTCACCCTCACTCCTGTGTCTTGCCAACCACTCAGTCCTCCCACTTTGCCTCCCAAGGGCCGCTCCTATACATGTCCCGCCACCCGCCCCAGCCTCCCTCCCACAGTCTTAGCTCTGACCCTCACCCGTTTTCACCTGAATTCTTACCATCTGTCCTCCCAGGGTTTCTGTTTCCAGTCTTGCCCCCTCCCATTCACCCTCCAGACTGCAGTCAGAGAGAGCTTCCTAAAATGCAAATCAGATCATGCCACTTTCCTACTAAAAATTCTTCAGCTTCTCTTGTCTCCAGGTTGATGGCAGGCTCCTTCCTGTGACACACGGGCTATTGTCATCTGGCCCCTCTTTAGCTCAGCCCTTGTCTTGCATATCCCCAGCTCACTCAAGGCATATTGACCTGCCTGCCCTTTTTGGAAGTGGCTGGACTCTCTCATTTCACTCTTTTAGTGTTGTTC
The DNA here is from genome assembly GCF_003676395.1 of Aethalodelphis obliquidens. Taxonomy (NCBI): domain Eukaryota; kingdom Metazoa; phylum Chordata; class Mammalia; order Artiodactyla; family Delphinidae; genus Aethalodelphis; species Aethalodelphis obliquidens. Next base: position 2,038,173 of record NW_020837992.1, on the reverse strand, counting down.
CTTGTTTGAAATGGTTATCTTTCTCCCTTCGGTATACCTGTCTAAGTCCTCCTTGCTCTCAAGGATTGGCCCTGAGGTCCCACCTCCAGGAAGCCTAATCTGCCCCCACTCTCTCGGGCACTAGGTGGCCCTCTTCAGTGTCCTTGTCATCTCATAGGCAACCCTCTCACTAATCTGTATGGGGATGGGGTGTCTCACCCTGTGTCTTATACCTTTGCATCCTCATCATAGTATCTGGTGCTCAATATATATTTGTTAAATGGCTTGATTAGTGGGTCATCCATTCTACTCTGGGGTTCAGGATGGGGCAGAGGAGACCATGCTGGGCCACATTTGGCTACCTCCCTCCCCAACCTGGATGTCCTGGTGTTGTGATCCCTCTGAGATGCTTGGGTCCAAGTGCTAAGTGTGTGTTTCAAAGTTTCAAATAGTTGGAAAAAAAAAGAAAAAAGTTTTGTGACATTTGACAAAAGGATATGAAATTCAAATTTCAACGTTCATAAATAAAGATTTATTGGAACACAGTCACACTTGTTCATCTGTGTATTTCTGGCCACTTTCATGCTGCACTGGCAGTGGAATAGTTGCCACAGAGGCTATATGGTCTGCAAAGCTGAAATTATTTACTATCTGGCCCTTAACAGAAAATGTTTGCCAGTGCCTAGTTTGAGCCATCCCTTTGTCAGCTGGAGCCTGGGAATCAGAAACGTGGGGGGGTGTCAGTCACTGATGTTCAGGTGTCAGTTTTCTTTCTTGCCTTAGCTCAGTGGTTCTCAACCAGGGGACATTTGGCGATGTCTGTAGATAGTTTTCATGATCACGACGGGTGTGTGTGTGTGCGGGGTGTGTGTTTTAGGCATCTAGGGGGTAGAGGTCAGGGATGCTGCTCAGTGGCCTATTAAGCACTGGGCAGCCACACAACTAAGAACTACTTAGCCCCAAACGTCAGCAGTGCCGGGGTTGGGAACCCTGTGCAGAAGCTCAGGACAGGGCAGGCCAGAGTCCTGGTAGGTCTTCTGGATTGAGGGCCCAGCCAGAACTTCCACTGCCCTGGAACTGAGCAGTCCAAGGACTGTGTGTATAGGGAAGGGGGCAGTGGGCAGGCCAGCTTTCTTCTTGGCCCCCTGAGTCTCCTGTACCTGTTAGGGGCCTGGGTGGGCCTCCAATGAAAGAATCGCCTCTTCCCCTATAGCCCCCTAAGGAACAGGACAGGTGCCTACCTGCTTGGGCAAGTGAACTTGGTTTCAGAAGGGGAGATGGTTATCGAGGCTGCCAGCTGAGGTCATAGGGAGGGGTGCCAGGGCCAGGGATGTAGAGGAACTGGAGGTGCTCCCAGGGGACCAGGTGATCAGGGTGTCCAAACTGGCAGAAGGAACGTGAGGCAGGGGGAGCCCCAGGGAAGGGGCTGGCACTGCTCCCACCCAACCTTCTGGAGAGTGAGAAGAACAGATGCTGTGACTGTCAGATGAGATGCTCCTGGCACTTTGGGAAATTGCAAAATTAACAAAAGGACAGTTGCTTTCAGGGAACACAAGCAGCAGCGCAGTGTGTACAGCTGGGCTGGCCTCTGGGGACTCCCTTTCCTTGGAAGGGCACAGAGCAGGGGTCCTCCTGCCTGGCTTCTGGGCTGATTGTGGATTGGGATTAGGGAGAGGGAGGGCTGAGCCCGAGCGTCAGGCCTGGGGGCAGAACAGGGTCAGGTCAGATTCAGGGCCAGGGTACATAGAGCTTGGAGTCTGGTAAGTGGCAGGGCTGTTTGGAGGTCATCCCATCTATCCTCCTGTCTCTGGGTCCAGCCTCAGCAGACGGTGTCTTGCCGGCTGAGGATCCAAACAGAGGGGCCCTCAGCAGGAATGAGAATTCACCAGCTGTTACTTGCAAAGCCCCCAGAAGCAGCAGTCAGCGCTCTCTGGAAGCTTCACGGACAAAGAGGCATGTGCCTGAGGGTCTGCAGGGAGCCTGCACTTTCTCCTGGTAGAGAGTGGGGGCAGCAGGAGTGGCCGGAGCTGGTGTGGCCTCATCCTGGATGCTTACCTGGGACAGGGAGGGGACTGTGACTAAAACCATGTGGCTGGGAGTAACTGAGGAAGGGTCAGACTAGAGCAGGTTCACTGGGTCCAGCTTAGAGGCAGGAGGATTAGACTCTATGCTTCTAAACCTATTAAAAGAACAGGAAAAGAGAAGGACGATAAGCAATTTCCTAAGTGGGGATGGTTTGAATTGCAATGTGGAGCTAATTTAGACCCAGAGAAAACTCCTTTTTTTTTTTTTTTTGTTCTTTTTTAAAACATTGAAGTATAGCTGATTTACAATATTGTGTCAGTTTCAGGTGTACAATATTGTGTTAGTTTCAGGTATATATATATATATATATATATATATATATATATATATATATATATATTCCAGAGTATTTTCCATTATAGGTTATTATAAGATATTGAATATAGTTCCCTGTGCTATACAGTAAATCCTTGTTTTTATCTATTTTATATATAGCAGGGTGTATCTGTTAATCCCATACTCCTGATTTTATCCCTCCCCACCCTTCCCCTTTGGTAACCGTAAGTTTGTTTTCTATGTCTATGAGTCTGTTTCTGTTTTGTAAATAGCTTCATTTGTATTATTTTTTAGCTTCCACATATAAGTGATATCACGTCATATTTGTCTTTCTCTGACTTTGTGACTTCACTTAGTATGATATTCTCTAGGTCCATCCATCCCCAAAAAACTTTCTAACACTGTGATGTCAGACAAGTGACAGGGGAGCGGTGGAATCCATCTCAGGTGTCAGGGACCTGCCTGCCTGCTCTGGTGGCCAGACCTGGATAAAGGTCCCCGGACAGATGGTCCTGGGGCACAGCTTTGTCCTTGCCTGGGAGACCCTCTGCTTCCTTGTTCCTGGAGCTGCAGCGGCTGAAGTATAGACGGGAGACTGGGAGTGGGGGGTCTGGGGACTCCGAGTCTCTGGAGGCCCTGGGCATCGGCCAGGGAGCCCCCGAGAGGAGGCAGTTGCCCGTCTGTCCATCGGAGAAGTGAACTGGCCATCAACCGATGGCCAGTCATGACTGGGAGGAGAGCAGGGCCAGAGGGCAAGGGGCAGCAGACAGATGCAAGGGGTCATGCTCCTCATTTGCTGGAGTGCCATCCCTTTCCTTGTCAAAAATCTCTCCGGGGGGCCAGCCAGCTGACAGATGCGCCCCGGAAGAGGGGGGGCTGCCGGCCTCCTCCCCGTTGGCCAGCCGTCCCTGGCTTCTTCCCTCTTCCCTGTTTCCCTGGAGCCTGCTACATTGTTAGCTGGCACCCCAGGGGACGGACTTCAGATGCAGGGAAGCGGGTGTGTATTTTGTTCTGTGGTGGTGGAGTCTCTGAACCAAGAACCTATTTGGCTAATGAAGTCGTAATTACTCCCGGCCTCACTAATAGGATGAAAGCCAGAGGCTCCCTTAAAAGCCACTGATGGACCCGCGAGAGTGTGCCTGACAGCTCTGAAGAGGGGCTGGACAATCAGAAATGGAAAGGGGTGGATGTTGTGGGGGGACTGGGGGTGGGAGCAAAGGGCTGAAGAGGCTCTGCCCTGGTCTGGGGCCTACCTGCTCCTGGGAATGAAAGTTATACCTACATATTCTTCAGTTTAGGATAAGACGAGTTTCCTGAGAATTATCATATTGTCTCTTCTGCCCCCAACTTTCCCAAACTCAAAACAGCTTCCAGCTGTCTGCTTTGGTGGGAGATAGAGGGCCAGGGGAAGTCTAGGGCAGCTAAAAATCCCAAACTATTTCTACCTGTCTTTAGAATGAGTCTATGTTTGTGTGTGTATATATATATATATGTATATGTATATATATATTTTTTCTTTTTTTCCCCTCGAAAAACCTTCAGCCTTTTCAAATGCAGTCTGGTTGGCCATAATTTGAAATGTGAGCCTGCTTTCCCCAAGGAGGCCTCAGCTAATGTGGAAGGCAAGGGCGGGGCATTCACGGGGTGTGTGGCAAGGGCGGGGCATTCACGGGGGGGCGGGGGGGGGGGGGATGGCAGAGCCAGTTTGCATTTAGCGTTTGATGTGGGGAATCCGTGGGATGAGGGGATGGACCAGGACTCACACCAGCCCTCACATCCTGTGGGTCCAAGCCGCATGCACATAACTGAGGGGGGCTGGGGTGACTCCAAGGACCCTGCCAACTAAAGACTGCCCCAATGGCCCCTGTGCACACCCAGTCCGGTCCATATTCTCTCCCCAGCAGTTAGCCCGTGGCCTTGACTACCTCAGCCACACCAGGGCACAGCCCTGAGGAAAACTTGGGAAGGACGCCCATGTGGTTCAGGAAGAAGGACCTTTTGTTTTTTGTTTCCCATGGAGGTTGTTGCTGGGCCTTGGGAGGGAGAAGGATGGCAGATTTTAGCTCCTCTGGACCTAAGAGCTGATTGCATCAATTATGGTCTTTGCCAAACTCCCCTTCCTTGGGGAGAGGTGTGTCAGTGTTGAGCAGGAAGGAACCCTGAGTCTTATACCTGTGGCCTAGAAGAGGTGGTTTCTCCTGTGCTGAGCTTGGGCATTGGGCTCCTAAATCTCAGGGGAAATGACCCCAGGGAGGTAACTATATCCAACTGCATCTGGACCAGGGCTGTGAGAGCTCATGGAGGGGACATTGGCTGAGTTCTGTCCTGTGGTCATTCTCCCTTGGGACAAACCCAGGCCTTCCAGACATCTAGCCTCATCCTCTTCTGCCACGTGGGTTATCTGGTGGGTAGAGGGTTGTGCTGTGTCCTAACATCCAGGCTGGAGCTAGAAGGGGCAGGAGGGAGGGAGGTGAAAGATGGACAGTCCTTTCCGATAAATGAGAGTGGGTTCCTAGGCATTCAAGGGAGACAAGAGCACTTAGGGGACTCTGGGAAAATTAATTAATGGGGCTGTAGAATGAACCTCTAGCTCTCAATACTCATCACTGGCCCTTACATGCAACCACTTGGAACGTGGTGAACTTGCTTTTAGGAAGACAAAAACTGCCTGCTCCCATCCCCTTTCACCCCACCCTCCCCACCCCCTCACCCCCAGCCCAGGTGATGCCCCACAATCTAAACCACTAGCTGGGCAGTGAATACAGTAATGCAGACAGCTTGAATACAAGGAGGGCCTGCTTACCCTGCGGGGACCATTAGGTCCTAAAGATCAGTGGATCACCCACTGTGCATGAGGTACCACAAAGGTCATGAGTTGCTGTCGTGCCCTCCAGAGGCCTGTAGACTGGCCAGGCATAGGGGGGACAAGTTGGGCACTTATGCTGAAGGCCAAGGGGAAGGGGAGGCAGGAAGTTCAAGAGAAGCTCCTTGGAGAGAGACAGATCTGTGGGCCAAGGTACTTATGAAAGGAGGGGTTTGAGCCTGGCTGGAAGGATGGGAAGGACTTTTGAAGGAAGGAGTCAAGGTCAGGGTGAACATTCTAGAAGGCAGAAGAAGGGGATTCATTCATTTATCTAAATTTAACAAATTATTATATAGTGCTTACTATGCTTCAGGCATTTTTCATATTTTAACTAATTTGACCCTTACAACAACCTAAAAGGTAGCTACAATTATAACCCCTGTTTTATAGATGAAGAAACTGAGGAAAGCAAGGTTAGGTGACTTGCCCAAGGTCACACAACTAGGACCTTACTGCCCTGTCTGCCGAGCCCTGGCTCCTTCTCGGTACTCAAGGCCGACTTGCAGAAGGATGAGCGCCTATGGCTTCCCTGCCCCTCATCACATGACCAGCGGCTGCATGGCACCCCAACCCTCTCCTGAGCTCTCCTGGGTTCTCTTGGGGTGGAGTCAGGAGCCCACATGTCCTGCTACAGCAGCGCAGAGCAGGAAGGGATAAACTGTTGCCGGGTCCTGTGAAGAGCTGGCAGGGGCTGCTCTGGCATGAAACCTTTGAAGCACGTCGCCAGGGCTAATTCTCCACAATGATGCCCATTCATGCCCAAGTGTGGCAGTGAAAGCTGAGGTTTCAGAGTCAGACGGACCTGACAGCTGGTTCTGGCTTTGTCACCTACCTGGGGCAAGTTATTCAGCCCTGTGGAGCCACAGTTTCCTCATGAGTGACAGGATAGAAAGCTACCTGCCTCAGACGGCTGGTGTGAGGTTAAGAGAACATTTGCATAAAGTGCGCAGCCCTCTGCTTTGCACAGCTGGCCGGCGTCAACATTATTAGTTACTCTTCTCCTAAGTCACTTAATGTAAATGCACGGTGACCCAAATACCAGCTGCTGCCCTCTTGCCTCTTTGACATCTACATATAAATGGCTTAGTTGCCTGCCAATTCCATGGTCTGTGGAAGTCAAAGCCTCTCCCGTAATTTTTGCTAATTCCTGAGGTCTTGTGCTCTGACCTCTACATTCTCCTGTGGTCTCTGCTTCATCCTGCGTCAATTTGGATGTAGAATTCGCCAACTTTGCTAGTTTTTATAAAACGTCTACTCACATGAAGCTAATTCATCAATTGGGTAGATTTGACTGACAATGTGGGGGCGCCAGGTAGGGCCACATCCCAGAGTGCCCCGCCTTCTCCTTGTGGCCCTCTAGTCTAGGGGTCCTCAAACTTCAGTCTGCCTCAGCATCACCTAGAGGGTTTGTCAAAACACAGATTTCAGAGTTTCTGAGACGGTAGATCAGGGCGGGGCCCGAGAATCTGCAGTTTAATAAATTCTCTGGTGATTCTGATGCTGCTGGTCTAGGGACCATACTTGGAAACCACCACTCTAACCTTCCTTCTGCCTGTCTCTGCGCCTCCGCTGCCTTTTGCCCTGGATTGCTGCAGAGTTCTCAAATCTCTCCCCTCTGTCATGCAGGATTCTCTTGCTGCTATCTGCAAACTCCCTACCCAGACTCATCCTGGACCCTCCATTTAATAGGATTCAGCCCTGTTAGAGGGCAACTGTGATTTTAAATATATACTAAGTAATTTTGTTTGTCTGTTTCAGAGTGAACTACTCCCCTGCCCTCCAGACACAGCTCGCCCTCTGCTGTGGTCTCTTATTTGAGCCTGAGGGGTCAGAGTTCCTGTTTGGGGTAGGTAAAATGAGTTCCTGCGGAGCCTGAGCCAGGACTGAGAGTCTGTTTGTGGACCCTGCCAGACTGTTCCCTGTCTACACAAAGCTGTGCTTCTCTATCGTGGGGTCTGGGGCTAATCAGCAGCAAGTTCTGGGGAGGGGGGTGGGAGTGGGGGTGGGGAGCTGGGCCGCGGAGCCGCAGCTGTGGCTCCAAATTGCTCTGAGGCCCACGGCCTGGTCCGTGCTCCAGCAGGAACCAGCATCAAACAAATGGGCTCTGATGCATTAAGTGGGGAGAGGGTGGCTGAAATGGGCCCTCCCCCACCCGCATCCAGCTAATACGGTGTTGAGCGGTAGAGGCTGACTTGATGAGAGGAGCCATGACGAATCCTCAGCTTCCATCCCTTTGGGGGCAGCTGGGCAAGAGCGGGTATAGCCTTCACTCTTAATAAAGACTGGAAGATGACTTGTCCCCTCCCACTGGGTCAGTTAATCCAACTGCACGCTGGAGATTAGCATTTCTAATGGGCTGGGAGGCGCAGCCTTCAGAAGACAGGGATGAGGGATGACAGATATTCTGGGGTTTCCCGGGGCTCTGAAGGGAGGCGGGCCTCTCTTTGTTTGGCCTCAGTTAAATTGAGGTCGATGTTCTTCGAATAAGGTGGTCGCTTCATCTCTCCACTTCTGTCCCCTTGAGAGGGGGCTCCTGCTCTAAAAATGGGCCAGTGGACCCCCAAATGTCATATCCAAGTCCAAAATCCAAATATCCAAAGAGGCTGACACAAAAGTCTCGGATTCACCTGGCCACTTCTTTCCTTCAAAGCCACAAGCTGTCTCTGTCATTCATTCATCCACTTATTCACTCATATTCTTTCATTTTGTCCTTGCTCTGTACCAGACTGGCCTGTGGATACGGAGGTGAAAAAATGGTCTCTTACACTTAGGATGGTCACAATTTAGTGAAAGAAACAGACAATAAATGTCATATGACAAGCCTCAGTGAGAGATATGAAATAGGTGTTCTGGGGGCATAGCGAGGGGATCTCAACCAGACCATGCTGGTGTGTGTGTACGTGTGTACTTGTGCAGTCATATCAGGATCAGGGAGAACTTCCTGAGACAGTGTCACCTGCACTTCCTGTTAAAGATGTGTGACCCAGCACGGAGGCCACAGCCTGCCTTCCAGGAGCCCAGAGAGATGATCTGTAAAGAGAAAGGTGATTCGAGAGGTATGAGAGCCTGGAATCAGGACTTACAAGGCTTGGTGGTGAGCATCAACTCCAGGGATTATGAATTATCCAGAGGGAGGGGGGTCTGGAAGGTTGAGAGGAGAATATTCCAAGCGGACTCACCTTTGGGCCATAATTCATTTGTTGAACCCACAGTGTTGAGCCCGCTGTCCTGGACACTATCACATTGCTTTTGTTACCTGACTGTCGCCCATGACAGTCTGAATTTCCTGAGGACTGGAACTCTATCCTACTTACTTTATGTCATTAATTGGCTCAGAGTAGGTTATTAATAGGTGCTTTTTGAACTCAGTTGAATTTCCGAAGTTGAGGAGTCTGAGAAATCATTGCATGTCAGGGGAGCTGGAGATAGCTTGAAATGGCTAGAATTTAGGGTATATGTGAGGAGTAGTAAAAAAAAAAAAAAAAAAAAATGAGGCTGCAGGTAAGGTCTAACATGTCAAACCACGGAGTTTAGATTTTATCCTATTATAGCAAACATGGTTATTGTAGCAAACTTGAAGTTTTCCAGTAAAGGAGTGACATGATCAGATTTGTATTTTAGAAGACCCTTTTGGCTACAGTTTCAAGGGGGAGTAGGCAACACAGGAGGCAAGACACTGTCAATTCAGGATGAGGCCTTGGACTAATGGAGGGACGGTGCAAGTGGACACAAGGAGCAAATTTCTGAGACAATCTGTGAACTTGAGAATGATAAGGTCTTTCTCATATTCCAATAAGTGAATAGGGAGGTTCAGAGGTGGTGTGTGATAAACCCAACGAGTTATTCAGAAGGAGCCAGACCTGGAAATAAGGTCTTATTTTAATCTAATGAAACAATAACCCCTCAAGTCAACGATCTTTTCTGAAGGAAGAATAAACACAGGTGGCTGGGATAGTTACTTTGCGGTTCTTTGTCCGAGAGATTTGGGTCTACATTTGCAGGGGGATCTTTTTGCCCTCATTTCCCATTACTGCCTACAAACCACTAGTTATCTTTCTACACAAGCAGAACCACTCTACTCCCCACACTAACCTGAGGAAAGGGAGGGGGCTTGCAGTGTCTGGGTGCATCCTCACGCTGCCTGGGTGACGGTCTTCAGCCACTCCTCAGGGGGAATGTGCACAACTACAGGCCAAAGTATCAAGAAAGGCGGCGTGGTGAAACTTGAGCGGTGTCCCTCACCAACATAGCCCTCTCTGTTTCCTTCCCTTCTCTGCTCGTTTGTTGATTGAGATTCCTTTGAGTCTATTAAGAGGGGGGTTTGGTTTGTTGTAAGCAGTTTTATTCATCCTTTCAACGATATGAAATGTCTGTTCTGTGTCAGGCACAAGGCGGGGCATATGCCAGTGTTCTCACATCTCAGGGCGGGCAGGGCTGCAAAGGAGGAGCGGCTAGGAGGCAGAGCTTCACTGCACATTCCTTTCCTTCTCCCAACATCCCAACATGGCACTTTTAACAGGTGGTTGTGCACAAGCACATGTCACTTGCATTGAATCAGGGGTGTCTCCATGGCTGAGCACATTCCTATACCACTCGTTCTACCTTGAAAACACTAACTGTGACAATGAGTTTTCCAAGATAAGACCAACTTCAAGATGGGGGCTGGTATCGCGGAATTTCTGGGTATGCTGTCTGGTGCCCATGAAAAACCCCATGATTCATTTCTGTCATTAATCCCCAGACATCCCTCTTCTACTCACTGAGGAAAATGAACAAATTACATGGCCAGAGTCCATTTTGAACAACTTTTATTATACGTTTAGTGTTCTCTATACAAAAGAAATCAGTTTTTTTTTTTTACAGTGATTCAAAAAAAATTCTGAATAATTTGGCCTTTTCATTGCTCATGCAGTCGTTTATAAGTCCACATATTAGATGGTCCTCACGACCCAGAAGCCTTCCCTGCTGAAGGTCGAGCGTGACACCCTCAGATATGCATCTGTCACTGACAACGTTGGTTAATGCAAAACAACTCGCAAAAAGGAAAGAACACGATGTGAGAGGGGTTAAAACAAGGTGTGCCATGGTGAGTTAAATATTTAGCCAATGGAAGAAAAGATCAGACCAATTTGTGGGTGTGTGGGTAGGTGGGTGTGTGGGTAGGTGGGAAGGGATGGAGACATTCGGAAAAGATTTCCCCACTGAAAGGAACAAACTGGAAAATGTGTGTGTTGAAGGGAGGTGAAGGGCAAGAGGTCTTCCAGGGCCCAGCATGGGTGAGGGTGGGACCAGGACAGAAGGTGGCCACGCCACAGACAACTGATGCTCAGTGCAGGAGGATGTGAGGTTGGCAAAGAGCTGGGAGCTGGGCAGAGGGACAACACTGACTGAGGGCGTCGAATTTGGGAATCAGAAAGGAGAGCAGGGCAGGGTCACCTGATCTGCATCCTTTTTGAAAAAGAAACAGAGAAGTGCACAAAATTCTGGATTTCTTCTCCCAGATTTTTGTATTTATTGCTTCACTGAAGTCTTTACACGTGCTGACCTCCAGCCCAGCGAATCCCGGGGGGGAGGGAGCTTCCATGGGCCCTGCTGCCCCTCGGCACCCTGTGGCCGTCGCTCTTCCGAGGGACACAGTATGCTGGGGGCGCGATGCATTACGAAGCGAGAGACACCACCCTAGGGGATACTCTAGGCTTCATGGTGACAAACACCAATCAGCTCGTCACTCTCTTCTCCTGGCTTGGGTCTCCCCTTAACAGCACGGCTGGTTCACCACAGGCTGGCACAGACTGGCTGATCTGGGACTCAGAAAAATCCGCTGATTTCATCTGTGGAGGTGTATGGGGATGTGGGAGACGTGGAAAGAGACATGGGAGACAGTGAACCAGCAGGCCAGATCTTAAGTAACACCACTGCTCCCAAGGCGGCAGCTGCAGTGAGATGAAACACTGAACAAGGAGTCAGAAGGCCTGAGCTCAAGCCCTACCTCACCTTGATTGACTAGCTGTGTGACCTTGGGCAAGTCCCTTTACCTCCCTGGATTTTAGCTTACGATGAGTACTTTCAATCAGATCAGCTCTGTGATCCTTTTGCATGCCGAGATCTGATCCTGTCTTAAGCTAGACAGCTTTGTACCTATTTCACTTCCATCCTTATCATTACAAAACATCCATTTAATACTAATGTACTGCTAGAGGGGCACTGGTTTTGGGTGTGGCTTGAGATACTGGGTGGTGGGGTCTGGTGCCTTCCCTGGACAGCTGTCCTCCTTTCCCTCTGTTCCTTCTCAGAACCCATTCTTAGTAGGGGAGGGAAGGAAAGGGCACTGCCCTGGCTTGGGCTGGGCAGGCTGGGGACAGCCACAAGGTTGGCTTGAACTCCCATGGGGTGGCCCCTGCCTGGTTTCAAGGAGGGGCTGCCCAGGATTTGGGCTCTGCCCGGGGCACTGAGTGTCCTCCTGACATTTCAAGCTCTTTGTTTCGTTCGTTTTGACTCCTCTGGTTTTCTATTTTAATCAGGGATCTCCCTATATGCTACTCTTAAGCCACCATGTAAAGATCAACTAGGATCCACAGCGTGATTTCTTTCCAGTGGACCTAGCTGGGTGGAACGAACTACAACACGGGCTTGTGTGTGTGTGGCAGGGGCTGGTGCAGTGGTGACCGAGGTATCACGGGCGGGGAGTGTGCTCTGTGCCCTCCCGCTGAGAAGTGATTCCTGACACCTGCCCCACCAGCTGAGAGCCCAGGAAGCCTCGCCTTTTCAGCGTGTTAGTGGAGCAGCCTTGCAAAGACTGAGGCAAGAGTGTGTGAAATCCCCACGGCTCTCGTCACACGGGCTGTTTGGGATGCTCTGTGACTCGGCTCTGATACTGCAGAGAGCCCCAGGAGCCTTAAAAAGCTGCTGCCTGTGCTGTTCCTGGGGAAAATTCACTCTCCTTCGGATCAGACTCTGTCTCTCTTGGTTTTGCCTCCAAGAATTGCCCAAGTGGGGCCCAGCGTGGGCAGCCTCCTTCCCCTGCCCTGAGTTGTGCACGGCACCCCACACAGCCCTTCACATTTCATCTCCAGCGGGCCTGGCTATGGACTCATCCTCTTCTAGACAAGGTCGTAATCTGGATTGCTCCCCCGAAAGTGCCGCCCTGCAAAGGCGCCTGCCACTAGGTCTGCTGTGAGGGTGCCGGTGTGGCTGCCGGCTGTGTGCAGGGAGGCAGTCCAGCAGCTGGAAAAGCCACAGATGTCTGTGGGTCTGTTCCCACCCCTTTTCCAGGGCTAACTGCGTGCACGGAAACCATGAAAGCACTGTCTGGGCCCAGGCAGCGGTCCCCTTGTGGGGTGATTAGTACTGGCACCAGCAGCCTCTCGGACCTTGGGACTGAGACCTTGGGACCTGCCAGGAAGGGGGTAGACCAAATGCCTCTGACCCCTCAGGGCGAAGGCAACGGACGAGGGAAGTGGCTACTTTTCAGCTGAAACTCAACCATCTCCCCAAAAGCAAGGTAAGGAAAGAAGGGTCCCATTCACAACGACCCAGGCAAGGTGAGAGGCAGCTGTCCCCCGGCCCTGCAGTGGTGCTCTCCCTAGACACTGGCCTCCCCGCTCCTTTAGCTGGGCCCATGCCCCCACGTGGGGACAGGTTTTCAAAGGAGGGACTGACTAGGGGAGACAGAGGCACCAAAATACAGACAAGTTCAGCAACTTGGCCCAAGGGGCGGAGAAGAGAGGCTCAGGCAGCAGGACTGCCCCTGTCTTGACCAGTCTTCAGGACCAAGTTCCCGCTCCAAAGCTCTTCCCTTTGAGCCTGGAGCCACTGGCGGCTTAAGCACTCAGTGCCAACCAACGCCAACCAATGCCACTCTGTCCCAAGACTCAGTTCCACGACTGTCAGCCCTTCCCCCATCATCAGTTGTGTGGAGGACTTTCCTGAGGCAGAGGGACGGGTGTGACATCTTACAGTCCATCCTGCCCAAAGAGCTTACTTCCGGTGCAATGAGTTTCCTAGTGCGTCCTGTGCAATATGGAATGAGGGCCTGACAGACTGACTGCTCTGCTCAGATCCAGAATGTTTTCTGGAAAGGCCGGTCCTTTAATTCAGCTCACAGGCACACTTCCCTGACATTCCCTAGGCTACAGGAATGCCCAGCAGTACCCAGGCAGGTGGAGGAGGAAAGGCAGGGGAGGGAACCCCTGAGCTGGCTCCCTAGTCCCCTACTATTCGCCCTGTCCCCCATCATCACGAGAGAGCTTCCCCCCAGGCTTCCGGGCAGCACACCTGGCTACGGCTTGGACCAAAGGACAGTCACTCGCTCAGGTTCAGACAACATAACTGGCTCAGCTCTGGGCTACATTTTCTCACCTGCAGACAGAGTAGGTGTGCCTATGGGCTTGACCTTCAACTGACTGATTATTAAGTGATGCAAGCATTGCTAATACCTTTGCGGCTTAAACATGTGGCAAACGATGCTTTAATAATGTCTCTGAAGGACACAGCCTTGCTCCTGCCCAGGTCGCCTGGCAAGAAGCTGGAGGCGCCAATCAGAGGCTGTGTCTGTGGCAGGTGGTCCACTCCTGGGGGTCAGCTTCACCCTCCTGAAACCGACTTTAGCTGCAGCAACAGCTGAAGGGTTACTCTTAGGCTCTAGATCTCTCTCTTTCTCTCTCTGAGGCTAGGTACCTTTGGTTTCAAAATGGAATAGGTAGGGAGCGTGAAGGCAGTGCCTTGGGTCTCAGAGAACTGCAGGTCTGCGAGTGTCTCCATCTGGGGCAACGGGCTGCGGGGCACACTTTGAGTGGCTGCTCTGGTTCTGCTGTGATGCTTGCATAGGCCGCCCCATTCTCCTTGAGACTGACGTCACTGGAGGCTTCAAGGCTTGCAGGGAGGGGCTGGGAACCTGGGAACCGCAGGGACAGGTCAGAGCTGCATAAGGCATACGAAGAGCACTCCCAGGCCAGGCTTTACAGCACTGTTGGTGGGGGGGGGGGGTCTCCTGATAGGTAAATACCCTAAGGAAAGGACACACCGGCTCAGTCTTGGGGGCAGCAGGGCCCCATCCACACACCATAAAACACCAGTTTCAACATCATACAGGAGCTGCTATCTGCTAGAGACGAAAGGGGGAGCAGTGCTTTCCACCCCCAAGCACACCAGCACAGTCTTCACATCGCAGGGGTCCATCTCCTGGAGGGCAGCAGCACAGACCCTGACCAGGTGGGAGACACCCTCTACTCTGGATGCAGTGGGTGTGGTCCTCTCTCCCACATCCTGAGTTTCACTGATGGGGAGGCAGGAAGTCCAAACCTAGCCCTTTCCTTCTCTCTCGAGGTGGGCACAGCTCCCTAGGGACGGACGCCTGGTTTTCCTCTGCTTGAGGTACACAGTCACTGGAGCTGAAGTCCTTCCCGCTCCTGTTCCTTAAACTCCTTCAGTCATTGCAGCTTTCGTCTAAGACACTCCAGAGGCAGGGGCAGGGTAAGAGCCAGGAGCAAGAGGTAAGCCCACCTCCCAACTGCACCAGAGCAAGGCAAGAAGGCCTGCTTACCCTCTCCCTGCCAAAAATACTGTCATTTTCCAGAAAGGAGCCAAGCCCAGCTCAGCAACTGACAAGGCTGAGGTGGATGGGTTGGGGGCCAGGGGAGGCATCTGGCGAGAAAGGCATCCTTCGGAAATACGTTGGCCCAGCTGCGGTTTGAATACTATAGCTTTTCTGTATGTTTGTTTACGGATCAATCCTTTTTTTGCCTATCTCTGAAGTTTCCTGGGGGAGAATCCACCTATTCTTTCTTTTTTTCCAGGGACATTTCTTCAAAAGGAAAAGAAAATGGAGATGTTGGGTCTGGAGGAGAAGACCCACAAAGCAAAAATAAAGACAATGAGTAAGTACCATAACCAACAGAAACTGGTGAGTGTGTGTGTTGAGGTCAAGGGCAGGCAGTGTGGGTAGAGGCTGGGGGTGGCTGTGAGGCTGAGCAAGGGACCTGGGCTCCCTCCAGCTGAGCTTAGCCATGGCTCCAGCTCGCCCACCGGTGGCACCCCGGGGGGGGGTCATCGGGAGGGGGCTTGCGGTTGGCTGGGTGGTCACTGGTCCTCACAGCTTGGCAGACTCCCATGTGGTACCCTTGTCCCTGAAGGTGGTGGTGGCTTCGTGGTAGGTCTGCAGTGGCTCGTCTCCCCCTCTCCCCTCCTTCTACTTGCAAGGTAGTGGCTGTGCCTGGGGGGCTCTGTTAGGCCAGAGAATAGATGGCGTTGACAGGAGATGTGGCCTCTGAGCTTTCGTTGCCCTCTGTCTCTTCCTTGTCCTTTTTGACTGTGTACTGGCCGATGAAGGAGCCGTCCTCATTGAACTGTCCCTCGCCGCCCTCGCCGTAGTCCACCAGGCTGTCATCACTCTCCTGCTGCTTGATGGTACCATCCAGGGACGTCTGGCTGCCCTGCAAGGGCTTGTTGTCCTCGTCACTGGATGGAGAGAGGACAGAGAGTCAGGGCTGGCCCACCCAGCGCAGCCCAAACCCAGGCCGGGCGGAGGAAGGCCTCCAGCCTCTTGCCAGGCACGCGTACCACACAGCTCAGAGAGGACGGGACCTCAGGATGACCCAGACCAGCCCTCACTCCCCTCCCCGTCCGGCCAGTTCTGCAGAAGGGAAGCTGAGGCCTAGAGAGGACAGCATCGTCTCCCAGGCGAGGGGCAAGCTGGTGCGGAGCTGGGATGGACCCACACTCCTGGACGCTGGGTCTGGGGTCCTCTCCGGGAAGCTGGGTCGCTCTCCGGGATGGAAGCAGGCAGAGGACGCCACCCCATGGTGAGGCAGAGCCAGCCGCTTGTAGACCAGGGGGACAGGAAGGGTCAAAGAAGGGGAGTCAAGGACTTGGGAGTTCTGGTCCCATGTGTGTCACTGTGTGGTTCTGCAGCCTTGGGAAAGCCCTTCCTTCTTACTGGACCTTAGTTCCTCCATCAAGAGGGTTCAACTAGCTTTGACTCTCTGTGATCTGTGACTGGCTCTGGAAAGACTCTGCTCGTGACAAAAAGCAAGGGTCTGGGCCTTAAAGGGACAAACCTCTCCCTGCCTTTCCCCTTCTTTGTCTTGGTGGTGTTCCTCTCAGTTCTGGTTTATCCACAAACAGATGCTGTTGTTTCAGGGCTAGCAAGTGATGGAGGGAGGAGGGAGGGACATGCAAATGAGATAGGAGGGGCCAGCAACTTGAGACAAAACCAGCAAGGCTCAGAGGATCCAGCTTAGCCCCCCTCTGAGGCCCCAGGTCCTGCCCTTAAGCTCCTCTCATGCAAGGAGAGCTGGTAGTTAAAGTGGCGTCTACCCACTGGGGTGCCTGCTGTGCCCCCAGGAAGTGAGATACCCCGAGTGGGCCGGCATCTGCTCAGGCACCACATCCCTTCCCCTGGCTCTTCTAGGCTCAGAGGCGGGGACCAGGTGCTGCTGGCTGCACTTCAGAGGAGACGAGGTCCCGGCAGGGGGCAGCCGGACCAGCAGTGGGCATCTGGGTCCCGGCAGGCAGGACCACAGCGGTGCCAGGCAGTCTGAGCAGACACCCCCCACCCCCACTCCCCTGCCCCAGGCCACACTTAGCCCTTCCTGGGCCTGGCAGTGCTGGTCAAAGACAGCTGTGGGGGGAGGGCCGGGAGCCAGAGGACCTAGGTGTCAGGAGATGGAAGGCTATTAGCCCACTGCCCCCATGAGCTGAGTGAATGCGGCCCGTTACCCTGCTTAACTGTGTTCTCTGACGGCAGTGCTGTGGGAGAGGCAGCTGAGTGAGGGAAGTGGGTGTCTGGGGTTATGCTGTCTTTGTTCAGGGGGTGGAATTCACGTTTTGAGAACCAGCAGATTCTAATGACCAGGCTCCTTACCCTACTTGCCAGTGTTTTTCACAGGCACCCTCTCCCCAGCGCCCTCCATTCCCCCTGCAAGGGAGTGACAATTGTGTCTATGTGGTTCTCGGGAATTCCAGGCCCCCAAGCTAAATGCAATCACCGAACAGGGTGGCCCAGTGGGGGTGGCAGGGGTCCTTAGTGTGTCAGGTTCTTGTGGGGAAAGAGGATCTAGGTCTGGAAAGAACAGACCTCTCCTAAGGGAAGCCTGAAAGAAACCCAATGACTGTGGCCCCCTGGTCCAGCCACCTGTTAGCCTACCTTCCAGGAGACCTTCGAGGACCAGGTGGACAGACAAGGGAGAGAGAAGCAGAGAGAGACACACCAGAGAGGTGCTCGGGCAGCGAGGTCCCAGACGAGCAGGGTGAGCCAGACCCCCAGCCTGTCCCGCCCAGAAACTTGGTTTTTCCTCTAATGTATTAATTTCTCCCCTATCCCAGTTTCGGACTCTTGGACTCATCCAAGTGGGGGCTCTAGGATGGATGCCGCAGGCCTCCCCAGAGCCGAAGCCAAGGGGTGCGTATGTGCGTGCGCGTGTGTGTACATGTGTGTGCACATGGAAGCCCGTGTGTGCGTGCACCAGTATATGTGTCTCCAGCCTCAGTGTCGGTGGGTCAGGGGGTTGGGGTGGTGAGGCAGGTGTTTTCGCCCAACAGCTTTGGTGTCTGATGGAGGAGAGGTACCTGAGGAAGTGGCTTCTCATAGCGCAGGTTACCTGGCCCTGTATTTGAGGAGGTCCTCACCCTTCCTCACGCTGCATTGAGGGCCTGGGGAGAGAAGGCCCAGGGCCTTTGGAACTGATGGCCAGAGGACAGCTCCTGGCCCATGGGGAAGCTGGGCCCCACCTAGGGTGCTGAGGACAGCCTGGGGAGGGGTCTCTCGTGCTTGTTCTTTGAGAGGCTCCTGGGGATGCATGAATTGGATGGATAGACAGGGTCTATAAGCCGCCAGACGGGCTCCTGTGTGGGCAGAGGCTCTGCTGCCCATTGATCTGATCCTGTTTGAGAGGCTGCGGATGGGCAGAGTGGCGGAGGCCCAAGATAGGATAAGGAGAGGTCAGAGGAGGATGGGGTGACCTGGCCCCAGAGAGTGACTTGGTGGGGGTGGGGAAGGAGGGCTCCAGTCAGAACATTTCCTCCCTTTGCACTTGGCCTGGGAACGAGACCTCCATGAGTCACCCTGCACCATTCCTTTACTCAAAGCATACTTGCCAATAAAATGGACAGATCACAACTTTTGTTAAGCCAGATACAAAGGCCCGCCCAGATCTGAGAGGGAGCATGGGTATAGGACAGTGGCAGTAGCTGGACGCCGGTAGCTGGACGTTGGGCCCCTGGGCTCTCCAGTTCTGCACTAGCTCACTGAGTGGAGAGCACAGGAATCTTCCAGGTCACTTCCCAGCCTGGGCCTTGGTCTTCTCATCTGGGACACAGGCACTGGACCAAATGCCTCTCCAAGGCCTATTCCAAGCTGCAGCCCAGAGAAGTCATTCTAGTTCCTGAGGAAAAGGCCTAGAACACCTCCCCACGCCCCCTTCATCCCTCACCTAGTTGAGTTTGAAAGACATTACAACTTCCCCAGGTCATCATCTTTGGAGTTAAGGTGGGGTGTAGGCAGAGAGCAAGCTGAGAGCAGAGCTCATTTCACAGCAAGGGGGGCCTGGGTGCGCTTTCAGAGCAAGAAGGTGGAAACACACATACAAAGATGCAATAAACCTGAGTCGTGCAGCTGAATGAATGAAATGCTGTTCATCGAATGTAAGTGTGTTGGGCAGTGCACGCCATCCCTGCTGTCACAGAGGCGGACGTGACAGCCTGATGGGAGAGGACATCCGTGCAGTAGCATCTCAGCCCAGCTGAGCAGCTCTGAGGGAAGGGGGCTGCCTCAGGGCGGGTGAGGAGGACCCACCTGACAAGGGGTGCTCTGTGTGAACAGGAGTCAAGGAGATCGCGCACCTGTAATCAAAGGAGCCATCCTCTTCTTTGGGGTCCTCAGGGCCAAGGGGAACATCCTTCTTTTCTCGCACTTGGTCAGTAAGGGAAGCAAAGACACAGACGTCACGACTGAGCATGCTCGAGCTCTGCGGGGCCCCAAAGTACAGCCAAAGAAGCCGCCTCTGGGTTCCGTGACTCTCCCTCTTAACAAGGCCCCATCCATGCCCCCCTTGTTCTTGCCTCCCACGGTTGCTCGGGTGCCAAGTGAATTCTGCTTCCTCCTCCCCGTCACTGGGGCTTTTCTTACATCTCCACTGACAACTGAAATCTCCCCCGACCCGGCTCCCCACCACCGCTCCATGAGGTCTTCTCCAAACACCAAATGGATGCGATCCTTGGCACCTTTCTGTTTTTCTTTTTTCTTTTGGCTGCGGCACTCGGCATACTAGATCTTATTTCCCTGACCAGGGATCGAACCCATGCCCCATGCAGTGGAAGCGCCGAGTCCTAACCACTGGACCACCAGGGAATTCCTTGGTACCTTTCTTAATCTGGTTCCCTGTTATAATTATGTGTGCACATTTATTTTGCCTGTAACAGAATGCCAGTTCTTTTCTCGAGGGTGGGGACTGTGTGTTTCTTCAAAGCTCCTAAGAGAGTGCCCTGGGCAGACAGGACACGCCACACACACCTCTGGAATGGAAGGTGCTCTCTTAACTGTGACCTCACTTGTTTGTGCGACTCCCTCTTCCCACACCTCCTCTGTGATGTGTCAGCGTCCCTCCCAGGCCCTGTCTTGTGCTGTGATCCTCCTACTATGCCAGCGGCACTGTCCTTGAGGGAGGGGTCACCTCTCCTTCTAGTATCCTTAGCACCCAGCACAGAGCCTGGCACACAGCAGACACTGAGGTGAGTGAATTCGTTTCTTCCTGAGGTACGAGGCAGGATAATCACCCCTATTTTAGGGGAGGGAAGCTGAGGCCTTGAAGATGTCACGTAACTAATTAGCAACTAAAGTTTAAGGTGGAGACTGGAGCCCTGGCCTCAAGGCTCCTGGTTCACTCATCTTCCTAATGGATGGGGGGCTTCCCTTGGAGCTGGAGGAAAGGAGATTAGCTGTAAGAAGAACTTTCTGGAACGGGCAGAGGAAGGCTGAGTTTATCTGATCAGTTCTCAGGTGCATCAGTTCCACCTGGAACAGAGGGTAAGCTCAGAAAGGCTGCCCTTCTCCTAACGCTGCCTTTCTGTCTTACAGAAGAAAACCAGCCCCAACACAGCACAACAAAGTGAAAGAAAACATCATCATTCACCAATAAAGAAGGATAATTTCCTGCCCTCCCTGACTTGAAGGAGAGGCATAACTCTTTAGAATCCTAGGGTCTGAGGGCACACGGGCCAGGGGAAGAAAATAAAACAGAATCTCCTCTCTGAGTGGAGTTTTAGGGGATCGTGGAGGAGGATGTGTTCACAGAGATGCGCAGAAGCCGGCACTTGGGGAGCATGGGGTGTGTCTGGCGATGGCTTTGGGGGCAGGGAGCAATTTCATTGTGCAGTCCAGCTGGATTTTCACTCTCAGGGTCATCCATTATCCTGTCTCCTGTCACCCTACCCACTCCATCACAGACAGATGGCTTTCTCATCCCTGTTTGAAAAACAGTCAATATTTCCAGAAACAAAAAAGCCAGAGGTCCTTGTCCTTGACCTTGGTTTGTCTGGGCTGGAGGATCTTCAGGCCACAGAAGAGAAAATACTGCTCTGGGACTCAAGAAAAGCTCAAAGCCCTTTAAGGACTGGGGGGTCCCTCTCAGTGCAACCCACCCCTCAGCCTCTGCCAGCTCCTCATGTAGGAGCATCTGACCCTCTATTGGTATATCTGATTTCAACCCAGCCATGCTGAGAGCCCAGCTCTGTGGCCTCTCTTATGCATGTGCTTCTTCCATCCAGACCTCTCTTCACTCCGGCCTCTCTCTCACAGTTCCAGAAAATGCATCTCTCCTTCCCACTTCACTGGGACATAGGATCCTAACGAGATTCAGGCTGAAAAAAGCCAATTACTGAGCAGATGGGTGGTGAGTCAAGGGGAGGGAAGGTCATTCTTAATGGGAGCCAGGGTTCTTTCCATCTCCTCTCTGGCTGCCTGGACTGTTCCATCCCCCCACCTCAGGCGAACTTAATTAACTCAAGTGCTTTCTGGCAACTCTGAGATGCACAGAACAGGCAAGAGGACTGTACGTCCAAGCTTGGCAAGGACTGTGCTCCCTGAGAGGGCAGAGCCTCCTGGAGCTGGCAGGGGACCTGGTGACTCACAGGAAAGCCCGCTGGCCCTGTCCCCCAAGCTCACTCCTCTGACACATCTTACCTGGGTACTTGCCGCCTCGACTCCTCTTGATGAAACAGACGATGAGCAGGGTCAGCACCAGGAGGGCGACGGCACACATGAGCCCAATGAACCAGCCCTGGGTGGCGATGTCCGCCTGGTTGTTGGTGTAGGCTGGCGGGGGAGGGCCAGAAGCAAACACGTGGTGAATGATTGACGTGGGAGAAAGTGAGAAGGGGAGGGAAGAACTTCAGTTATTTCATGTCCAGGTTGCTCCTGCAGCCTAACGGTACCACCCAGCAGCTCTCTGGCCCAAACTACCCTACCCTGCTACAGGGACAAAGAGAAAATAATGTAAAAGTCAAGGTCAAAAGGTCAGAAAAGAGGCACAGGACAGGGGTACAGGAAGCAGAATAAGCAGCAGGAGGCTGAAGGCCCTTTAGGATGGGAAGTTTCCTAAGCATGAGGCGTGGCATTCTTGCAAAGCCAATGGCTGGGCACAGCCTGGCGGGGAATGAGGGAAGGCCAGGGGTTGACTATGATTTCCCACGAATGAGCCACAGGGGTGAGCCGGCACGCTACCCGTCAGGGAACAAGGTCACATGGCAAAACCCCTGGAAGAACGAACGCCTTCGCAGGCCTGCACAGGCACAGAGCGGCGGCCTGTCCCACCAGTACGGCCCTGAAGCCAGTCGGGCTTCCCGGCAGTGGGTCGCAGGTGGGGTACAGTTCCAGGATGCCCCGTGCTTCCTTGTGTCTCCCCAGCTGCACTGTGGGCTCCCTGACAGCAAAGACAGCCCCTGTGTGGGTAGCCCAGACGGGCCGGTGGCGAGGTTAGGGCCAGGGCTGTGCATTCAGCACACCCCATGCTGCCTCTCCCAGACCACTTCCGTACGTGGAGACCCCTGTGACAGCGGGTCCCTCGCTGTCCCTGCCTGGACATGTGGAGACCTGTCTCAAAGTGGGCAGACACCTTCATGACGCGAGGGGCGGATGGGCGGGCCTGGAGACCAGAAGCAGATCTGACGGTGTCCTGGAGGACCAATGGCTAAGGTTAGAGATCAGAAGGGGTGGGGTGGGTAGGAGTCACTTGCCCTCTTCCTTTCTATGGACTGGAGAACAAAAGAAGCAGCCTTCCACGGAAACCACGACGTGGAGGACAGGAAGATCACAGGGGCAGAACAGACCCTGGGTAACCCTGGGGCCAGCAGAGCGAGCGGAGTGGCCTCTGGGAGAGCCAGACAACATCGGGAGTGCTGAGAGCCACGCAGCCAGAACCGAAGCTCAGGGCCTCCTCGGGGGAGAAGCACAGGCACAGAGGATGGACCTGGGCCCGTGCCGTACTCTAGGGTCTGCATCACACACCATTTTGTGGGGCACGTATCTGGGTGCAGTCTACCCTTTGCTCTTCTTGGGCAGAGAAACTGTCTTTACAGCGTTCTCAGCATCTAGCCAAGGGTACTGCACCAAGATGGGTCTCAATAAACAATGAAGACTGATGAACAAGACCTTCCACGCTCTCTGTGCTCTGGCTGCCCAGGCAGCCCGGGATGGAAAGCAGCTGAGTCCCATGGGAACATGGCTGTGACTACCCTGATCCAGGTACGCTGTGGGGCAAATCCCATCCCTGCTTCCGCTCCCGCTCCCGAAGGCCATTTCCTGCACAGGGTCAGAGAGGTCTTCCTAAACCCCATGCAGGATCAGATCACTTCCTCGCTTCAACCTCCAATGCTTCTCATTACTGTTAGGAAAAACCGTCCATTCCTTATCCTGATCTGCTGGGCTCCATCAGTCCCATCTCCCACCACCCTGGACACTCCAGCCACACTGGCCACTCCCACTCCTGCCCCAGGGCCTTTGCATCTGCTGCTCTTTTTTTCAGATGGCTGCCTCAGCAAATGTCATCTCTTCGGAAAGGCCTTCCTGGAACTTCCCAGCTAAGGCAAAAGCCCTCTCCCCCACCCAGCCACTCTCTGTCCGAGGGCTCGAATTTGTCCTCTTCATAGCACTTATAACCATTTGCTATCTTACTAACAGTTTACACCCATAAGCACTTCCTATGGGCTGGCACGACTCCAAGTGCTTTCCCATGATTATCTAATTTAATCCTCACAACAACCCCATAAGGTGGATTTTTACTATTACCCCTATTTCACAGGTGGGGAAACTGAGGCACTGAGGTTAGTGATTTGCTTAGGGGCCCAGAGCTGGTAAGTGGTAGAGCTGAGCTGTGACCCCTGGCCGTCACAGCTCGAGTCTGTGCTCTTCACTACTCCGCTCTCATCTCTCCACCCAGAAGTAAGCTCCTTGAAGGAGGGACTGTCAGGGTTACTGTCATCCCCCCAGTGCTAGGACACAGCCTGGAACATAGAGGCACTTGATCTGCTTCCTAACTTCCTTCCCTTCGCTCAGTCCACTCATCCTCTTGGCCTGATGGGGTCTCTTCTTCCCTCAAACTCCACGCTGCCCTCCCTTCCGCATCACCCATTCCAGCACGCGACTCAGTCGCCCGCTGTGGCTCCCCTTGGCAGTTATGGCATCTTTTTGTGCTTGCTTTGAGCTTTGCTGGAGGAAGATGAAGACCCAGGCCCCTCACAGATTCACTAAGTCATACTTCAACTGGACCTTCTCTGCAGCCTGGCCACCCTTCCACTCCTTTCTCACTGCCCCTCCCAACTGCTCCCCCTCCCCCTCTCACTGCCCCCATGTGACCCTCTCTCTGAGTCAGTGTCTCGGTGTCGAGCTCACCTGCCCCACTCTGGAGACCACTGAAACCTCACAGCCTCCACGACTGTCCCTTCCTTCTGTGTCCAATGCCTCACCTCCTTGGTGGCTCAATCCTGTAAGGATCTCTGAAAACTCTAGCATTTTCAATTTCTTCCTCTGTGCTATCTCCTCCCTTCTGCTGTTAAGCACGTTGAAGCTCCTTGTATCTTAAAACAAAAAACCCTTGAGGAACCTGGCAGACTTTTTGGCTCTAGTGCATGCACTGTCCTCTTATAGGTAAACTCTTTTTTTTTTTTTTTTTGCGGTACGCGGGCCTCTCACTGTTTTGGCCTCTCCCGTTTCGGAGCACAGGCTCCAGACGCGCAGGCTCAGCGGCCATGGCTCACGGGCCCAGCCGCTCCGTGGCATGTGGGATCTTCCCGGACCGGGGCACGAACCTGCGTCCCCTGCATCGGCAGGCGGACTCTCAACCACTGTGCCACCAGGGAAGCCCTAGGTAAACTCTTTGATCTTCCATCATCTCCAGTTCCTGCCAACTCCTTTCTCTGCCCCCAAGACGCTAACCTCGAGCCCCTCTGTACTCAGCGCTCATCCACCATCACTGAGGGCATCTTTCCCAGACTTACCTCGACACCCTTGACTCTTACTCTCACCTGCCCTCCAGTCCTGCCCTTCCAACTGGTGATCCTTTTTTCATCTCTCATTGTCCTTCCAGCCTGTCCTACACCGTAAGCCCAGGGCTTGCTCCTGACATCTCCTTGGACGGTCCCTCTGCCCCCTTCCTGCCCCCATGCTTCTGCCAGTGGCTTCACGACTCATCTCTAAGGGCTATCATTTTACTCCTTCCAAAATGTCTCTTATATTCACGTCACTGCACCATTCTAAAGGAGTCCCCTCACCCCAGTGTCCATCAGATCCCAAGGATACAATGACACATCATGTTATCATGTTCCCAGAACACTTCCATCATGCCAGGTGCTCTGGTCTTCCCCTCCCTGCATCCTTTCCATCCTGCCCCAGAGAGCCTGGACTGCCACCCTTCTTGCCCTCCACCTTTCCACATTGTACCCCCTCCTTCCTGAATCTCCCATTCCTCCAGCTCACACCAATCTCTGAACCCCCACTTCACCCCTATTTACTCTGCACAATGTAACATTTAATTGCTCTGTTTCCTGCGTTCTGATGTCCAATGATACTATTAAGGCTTGAGAAAAGGGGATTCCTTGGGCCCCCTCGTACTTAGCATGATGTTGGTCACCTAACAAGCAGTCATTGACTACTTATTGAT
The DNA here is from genome assembly GCF_003676395.1 of Aethalodelphis obliquidens. NCBI lineage: Eukaryota > Metazoa > Chordata > Mammalia > Artiodactyla > Delphinidae > Aethalodelphis > Aethalodelphis obliquidens. Next base: position 2,012,823 of record NW_020837992.1, on the reverse strand, counting down.
TAATGACCAATTTAATCCTAATATGCTATGGTTAACCTGGGGTGTCTCTTGCATTTTTTCCTGATAACAGCTGGAGGGTCACATGGATATTGGCTTGACCACGTGCCACCTGGGCACTGGGATGAAGGAGCCACTTCAACTTGTGTTTGGATGGTGGTCACCACCTTTTGCAGAGAAGTTGGTCTGAATGTCTGCAGTGACCTGTTTGCTCCACCATCTTGCTGATAGCCGTCTCCCACGAGACTCCTTTCTCTTGGGAGAGAAAGTCACAATACCAGGGAAAGTGGCCATATGGGCAATTTAGAAATTAAATGTAGCTTTCCATTCCTGACAGCACCACGTAAAGTTCAAATGTTACCTTCAGTCCTCACTGAAAAGATCAAAGAAATTTCTGTGAAGTTTGGACACAGAAGGCTGTTCAAAACCAAGTAGATTTTGTAACTATGCTTGGTGATAGATGTCAACTAAACCTATAGTGATAATCATTTTGCAGTATATACATAGATCAAATCATTATGTTGTACGCCTAAAACTAATCAGTGTCAATGATACACAAAAACAAACAAAGAGACCAAAAACCCAGTGGGATCTGGGGTAAGGTGGGCTCAACCAAACCCCATCAAAATGACTCAGTTTCTCAAGAACCAAAAGAAATTTAGGACGTGATCTCACTCACAATGTGACCCCACACACAGACTCTGAGAGGAATAAGGCGTTTTTGCAAGGCAGTTACATTTGTCTGCTAACACCACTCTTAATCGATCCGTTCAACATGTTTCCAGATTCCTAACGGACACAGTAATAGCAACATCCCAAGACCAGGGTATATTTACACTCACCACCTTTGCTGTAGCTAACGGAAGCCAGATCAGCAGCCGTCCACTGGGGACACACAGGTCCTAATAACTCTTACTCTGGCCTAGAGGCCATATTTTGTGTGCCTTCCACACCGCACCCTACAATCCTGCTCAGAAATGGGCAATTCACCTGCAAGGCAGACAGTTCCCATAACTCCGAACTCTAATCAGGAGGAAATTGGTTTGGCCATTGGAGAGAGGCCAGTCACTCAAAGTCAGCAAAAAAATTATATTTCAGAAATAGGGCAGATGAACAAGTATGACAGGGATGGGCTTTTTTTTTTGCAGTACACGGGCCTCTCACTGTTGTGGCCTCTCCCGCTGTGGAGCACAGGCTCCGGACGTGCAGGCTCAGCAGCCATGGCTCACGGGCCCAGCCGCTACGTGGCACGTGGGATCTTCCCAGACTGGGGCACGAACCTGTGTCCCCTGCATCGGCAGGTGGACTCTCAACCACTGCGCCACCAGGGAAGCCCCTGGGCTTCTTCAAATGCAGTTTAGCTTGGCTGCTCTCACTTAAGCATCATTTTACACCTTTCCATCTTCACCTCGCTCCATCCTGGGTTTCTCCCAAACACAGCAGAAAGAGGCCAAATACAAGTAGGTCCCCTAATGTCCCTCCTCCCGGAGTCCCTGAGGTCTAAGGCAGTTCGCTGTCTCGCTGGCCCCTGTCAGCCCCCCATCCCACCTGCCCCAGGATGTAAGAGCTGGCAGGCCTCCTGGAGTCCAGGGTTATGTGTTTGTGGTCCCTCGGGTCTCTTTGGCTTCAAAAGCTTCAAGAATTGGTGATTAACTTCCCATGTGAGATCTTTCTGGTGAGAGTCAGGGAGCTTGTTAGCATTCCTTGTGGTTTTCTTCCATTTCCTCCCTGAATCACTGTAGCATGTTTGAGTCTATAGACTACAGTGATGGTCTGTGGTTGCCTAAATGACTAGTGGTTGGGCCCAGAGATGATCACTTACGTTGATGAGGCACAGGGACCTGGGACATTGTGTGAACTTGACTCTGGAGTCCGGCCACTCCTTTGTGTGTTTTCAAAGGATCTGAACACACACTCACAGACACACATGAACTTCAGAAAGTGGAAATATTTTCCTCCTCTATGTAGTTTGCACATAGTCATTTCCAGCCAGCCAGTGAGGTAAGTGAGCTGTATGTACTCAGGGCGAGGGTCATACTTGCCCTCTCCAGCTTGCACTGGGAGGAACTGGGGAAACATGCAAGTGCTGAAGGCCTCAATCACTCTGAAAGCAAGTTATGGGATCAGCTTCCCCATAGCAACCACAGGAAAAGAGAGATGAACACCTGAGTCAATATTCAGAAGTGTATTACCAATCATTATTATTAGTTTTCTGTAGTGCATGTTTCATATCTCAGAGCAGATTGGGACATACCCCAGGGCAGGGGCTGGTCCTTTTTGCTCTGGCTCTTTCTCCCCAACCCTCACCCACAGTCCCAGGGCTCAGCTCTGGGAGAAGTCAAAGTCTGAAAGCAGGCTGAGCTGGCTTTTGCTGCAATCCCTAGGATGGAACGCTAGCCTCAAATCTCATCTTTGCTTTCTGCCCCTGTGCTGGACTCAAGTTTGTAATGAGCAAAATTAAATGCACGCACTGGTGAGCAACAGCCTGGGACCCCGACTGGGTCAGACAGAATCCAGCCACCTGCTCTGCTTGGTCAACTGTCCAGTCCCCTGGCCTGGCTCCCAGGATGACCTGGCTGCTCACGGACATCCTGCCTGAGTTGGCCACGTTAGCCTCAAGCAGGCAGCCGGACTCTCAGACTCCCCGTCTTGATGGCATGGGCATGCACAGGACAGGCAGACACACAGGGAGGAGGCCGGGACACCCAGACCAGGAGGCACCAGGCTAGCAGGGGTGGAGTGAGGCCCTCATACACATGGGCAGTGACTCTCAAGATGCAAGCTACCAAGATCAGCCTCGTCAAGCCAGGCGCAGGGAGAGCAATACGTACTTAAGTCCACATTCAGAAGTTCATATAAATCATTGTGTTTTTTCCTTTATCCTGTGTCTAGTAACCTGCACCTGATTAGGATGTGCCTTGAGGCAGGGACTGGTGCTTTCCGCTCTCACTCTCTTTCCCCACACTCATCCTTACCCCAGGGCTCAGCAAACTGGCCACTTGGCTAGCTTGCCTGGATGATTTTAAAGAGACACACAGACAGAGAAGCAAGTGTCCTCACGGTCTCCAGACTGCCAGCCACCCTGATCAACAGAGATTTCTGAACCTTGTACCTTTTACTGAGCCCCAGTTGGTACAAGTGAAGAAGCTTCTCTATCCACAGCCCTGATAGATCCAGAGCTCTTTTAGGATTAGAAAGCTTCTTCCCCTCCCCAGTATGACCAAAGGTCAACTACGTTTAAGCCACGACAAACTTGGGGCAAAATTAAACCAAAACAACTTGTGTAACACACTTTCGAATTTTTAAACAACAGATGACAGTGGCAAGGCAGTGACATACATGCTGATCCTTGGTTTGGTTCCTGGGAGGATTTTGGGGTCAAGACCCTTGGATGGCCTATCCCCTAACCCCACGTGCGAGAAGCAAGCCCCTGTGCCTCCGGGACACACTGCCCCCAGACCCACACGCGGGGACCACGTCTGCATATACACCCAGCCCTGGTGGCTCAAGCACAGTGGAGGCCAGGTGGTCTCCCCTGCCCTCATTCTACAACGCCTCCGTTCCCCCCTGCCATCCCACTCATCCCCACAGGGTCAGAAGCACGGTTTCCTATCTACTGGCATGCACTTTTGGCTCGTTTTGTCTTCCAGGGAGCTGCAGACTGACACATAAGAAGAGCCGAGCCACGTCATGCAAGGTGAGGAAATGGGAGGATGAGTCTTCTTTCCGAGGAGAAGAGACAAGCAGGAAGCCGACAATGAGAACAACATGCCCCATGCTTGTAGGGGACGGCCAGGCCAGGCCAGATCCCCTCTCACCTGTACTGGTCATAAAGGTGATGACGGTACTGCTGATGCCCTCGTTGTCCCGGGAATAAACTCGCAACGTGTATGTCATACCGGGATAGAGGTCTGTCAGCTGTATGGGCTGGGCCTGGGCCTTAACAGGGACAGTTTTTTTCGTATGGTTGCCTGGGGAACAGAAACCTCAGTCAGCCTAAGGCTGGGCATGATGAGCTGGAGAGGCAGTGCTTAGGCTCCTGGGCACCTGTTAAAGGTAGAAGCATGGAGGGTGGGGGAAGGGGCCAGGCTGTCTTGCAGACCTGGAGGTCACCGGGCAGCTCCACCAGCTTTCTCACATGCTGACTCTCCTACACGATGGCCCTGCAGCCTAGGACACTGTTCCCTCTCCTAAAGTTTTCTGTCCTCACCCCAGTCTTAAGCACTTAGCACATCATGACCTGCTTCCTTAAGCTCTCAGGGTGTCAGCCAGCGCTCCGTTACCCTGGAGAGGGTCAGAGAGCCAGTCAGCATCCCTCACGGTAACCGGAGGTGAGACGGCCTCTGCTTCTCAGCTCTCACTCCTGGTTTCCCCTCTCATTTCTCACTGCGTGGTGAATGCACACATCAGGAGAAGCGAGTGCCTGGGTGTCTGAAAAAGTGCGGACCAAACTAGGAATTCTGTATTCTGTGGATGTGAATATCTCTCCAACCGCAGAGAACTAAGAGTTGGCTTTGTTCTCCCTCAAAGAGCTTTGGGTGGATTTCCAGCACAAGCCAAATAGGCCAGCATGGTGGGTCTGAGCCCTCAGGAACAGGGGCCTTCACTCAGAGAAGGCAGATAGCCTGACCACACTTTACAGCCTCACACATCTCGACGCCTGCTCCCCAGTTCCAGTAAAGAATGAACAGCTCAGCTCAAGCCACCAGCTGAGACGAGTGACCCTGGACGGTGTCTCTGACCTGTGAGCAGCTAGTGTCCCTCTGTGAGCAAAGCACAGTTGAACCCCAAGTCTGGACTGGCCTAGCCTGTCTAGGGGAGACAGCTGAGAATCTGGATCCTGAATTAAGAAGATCCAAGCAAAGGTGAGATCTGGCTCATCTGGGGGCCACCAGAACCGTCATCCTGGGCAGGAAATGGACGAAGGGCCCCTCACCCAGGCCGCCCCCACCGCAAGGCACCCCTGGACCCTCACTAACGGCCGCAGAAACCCCTTCCTCCTCCTCGAGTCTGCTCTTCCTACCGCGCTGCCGCCTGAGCACATGTCGACTTCATTAAGCCACAACAAAGCGGCTGGAAGGCCTCCCTGAGCCTGGGGGGGCGCATGGGATCTTTTTAATGGCATCTCCGCCACCCGCACAGAATGCTTACTGTCGATGTACTCAACCACAAAGTCAGTTCCGGGCCCGAAATTGTGCTTCCAGGTGATGTTGGCCCATTTACTGTTGGGGAGCACTGTGACGTTCCAGATGGATTGCTCATCGGGGGCTGGTAGGGGGGTTAGAAGAGGAGTTAGTGGTGAGGAGGGAGGCAGCACTGTAGACACACACACACACACACACACACACGCGGGCAGCTAGGAAAGGGTAGAGTAGGAAGTGGCTGTGCACAGGGCCCGACAGAGCTCCAAGCTGCAGCCTTGGTAGCCAGGCTAGGTATGAGCAAGTACAGTCAGGAGGACCCGTATGTGAGGGAGAGCCGGAAACTACGTGTCCACATAGGTGGGAGTAGGAATGAAAGAGTGGGTTTGATCCAGGCCATTGGAGGCTCTAACCTGGGTTTATTCCCTTTTTAGGTCCCTTGTCGTGGATGTGAACAGTGCAGCGAAAGGGGCCAGTGAGAAGCCCCATTAGCTAGGATGCAGACGGGGCGGGAGAGGTGTGCCAGCCTCTTTCCCCTCAACTATAGACATTCTACAGGAAGGAGAGAGGGTATCTTGAAAAGCCACTCGAGAGTCATGTTGAGATTTGCAGAAAGGACAGGACCAAACAGGGGAAAGCCTTAATGGGATCCTGAAACTGGAGGTGGAGAATGGCAACCTACAAGGGTGACTCTGGTCTGAGGAGCCCCTGGGGTCATTCTTGGTCAACAAGATGCTGAATTATTGAAAAATGGCCTCAGATTCTCTAAGGGGACTTGGGGCCTAAAACCCCAGGGCCCCAAGCAGAGACAGTACGAATCCTTCCTCTCCCTTTCATGAGCTAGAGGGGACCAGAGAAGATAACTCCTTCTTGACACCCAACGTTCAGTGGTCCAGATACCAGAAGAATCCTGCTCTGTTGCCTTCTCAGCACTGTATCTTTGAGGCCTGATCTCTGTGTAACACAGAAGACATTAATTATCTAGTTCCTATGAGCTGGGAGCTACTTTATCAAAGCCATCACCCTGTCTGAAACTACAGCCTGTGGACAGGAGAATGGCACTAATCTTCAAACGTAATCATTTTTCAAGCATCCCAGCGGTCTGATTACCCCATTTCCCAGCAAAGATTTAATAGCGGAATACTAGCACGAAGGCTTCTATTTCAAAGACTTTACAAGTGTGGCTCCTCTATAGTTTATTAGCATGCAAGGGGGCACTGTCACCGGCTCACCTGTCAAAAATAAATGAATAGAGTACATTGGTGATGCATTTATTCATTATCTATTTGACATGTGACTGAGTCTGCAGGGCTGGGGAAGTGATAAAAGATCTCCTGGTCTCCACTTCAAAGAAGCACCTTCTCTACTACAACCTTGTCAGTTGTCAGTCGCCCCAGGTGAATATGATTCATTTTAGAAAGAGATTCCATTGATGGCATGAGGCATTCTCCGTGGGGAGGGCAGAAGGCAGCCTTCTTTACTGATCTGCCAAAGGTTTCCGCTGTACTGGCTGCTTTAACTCAGCCCAAATCCCAGCTCCTTAGAAACTCATGGCTCTTTCTAGTGGGAATGAATTATGATCAGTTATGATTTGGGGACTTGAGATTTTTCCTCCTCAGCCCTGGGCCCTGGAAATAGCCAAAGAATTTGGGTTTAGACAGTCTGACCACCAATACAACCCTGGCCCAAATCTGACTGTCTTAAAGGTAATGGAGATTGGGGCACCATTAGATAAGGTCAAGCAATGGGAAACCAAAATGATTTAGAGGTGGGAGCTGGAAGAAGGCACTGGCATCTAGAGAGACCAAGATGACGATCACTAAAGAACAGAAAAGCTCAAAGAAAGGCGCCGAGAAGGAAAGCTGTCAATTACTATAAAAACAAGAGGAAGAAGTGAGGGGAAGCAGGGATTGTCCTGTCAGCTCCTGGGATCTGAGACTTAAGGCGTATCCCTTGAAATCTGAAAAAGACAAGTTAAGGACAAAGAAAAAGTCCCATTTCACCACCCAAAAGAGTCAACTTAGGAAACATTTTGTCCTAAGTTGTAAGACACGATAAAGATGAACTTTCATTTTGAAAATCCTGGACAACAGAGCCACTCTGCTGCGTTGAGGGAGATGAGAATGTTGAGGGGAGCCCCCGAGCTCTAAGGATAAGGTCAGAGTGTGGCCGGGCCCCCGCAGCATCTCAGGCTCAGTTAGCAGTTGGCATGTGAGGGTCCACAGGCTACTCCTCTGTGACAGCGAGGCCAATCCTTCCAGAACGAGCAAGACCCACTCCCTGTCTTCATTCTTGGTACACCTCTTCTGTGAACTCGGAGCATTAAAGTGGGGCACGGAGGCCCACCTGAATGCAAAAGAAGCCTCACTGTGGACCCAAAGAACACCCGTCAGTCACCAAACTGCCCATGGCAGCTTCTCATAGCCTAGCAGGTTTCTCTCAGCCAACTCTTCCCTACAGAGCACGCTGTTTAAGTTCTCGTTATTGCAGCTTTAAGGCAAATCAGTGTTTTCAAGGTCTGAGGAGCATAATGTCAGCTACGTATCACGTGTCTCCCCTTACGGCTCACACAACTCCATGTACTTGGATTGAAGAAGATACTCGCACATGCATTAAGCCTCTATCCTCATTCAAGTGCTGAGAAGAGGGGTGGGATGGGTGACAGCGAGGCCTCGGAAGGCGAGGGGACTTGCCTGGGAAACAGAGGGGGCCTACAGTTCTACGGCTGCCGGAGGAGGGTTCCGGGTGCTTCCTGCCAGCCCTGCCGGCTGCATCGTGCTTTACAGCTGGCCTGCGGCTCCACAAGCTAGAGGCCCTCCCCTCCGTGGTGATAAGAGTGTTTGATGTCAGTTCTTAGAAGTACTGCTGGATTCCCGAGGGGGTCTCCTCATGCTGGAAGAACAGAGCTTCCTGGCCTGGCTGCGCAATGCAAGAACAGCACACTCTCTGGGCTCAGCAGGCCAGCCCTGGGATCGATTCTTATTTACCATGGGCCCCTAGAAAGGCTGCGATTTTCCCTCCGTGTGTATATGTGGGGGTGTGGGGAATATGAGTGGGGAGAGCCACAGAGCACTCTGTGGCATTACAGGACTCCTTGGTAATGCCATTTCCTGCAAGCTCTGACTAGAAAAGTCTATAAGTGCGCCTTTCGGGGAGAGGTGCAAGGGAGGCGCAGGGTTCTGGGGACAGAACCTGGCATGGCTGGCCACTCCCCACTCCTCAGCCCTCTGCTGCAAGCCTGGGGCATCATGGCGGAGACAGGAAGCCTTCTCAGGCTGGTTGGCCAGTGTCAGGCCCTTTCCTTCCCCACTCTCCGCCTTCTGGAGTGCTCAGCCCTAAGCTGATCCCTCAGCATGTGGCTGGAGGCAGCCCTACAGTCTGGGGCCTGGGGGCCCTCTGTGAAAGAACAGGGATCCGAGGTTAGGACAGGGGCTCTGAGCAGTGGAGGCCACCATAGGGGCGGGTGCTCTGTGCCTCTAGGCCACCAGACAGAGAATCTAGTCTCCTGTGCTTTCAAAGCAGAAACAAAGGGAGGTGTTGACCAGCACCATCTCAGACCCGCCCCCCCCCCCCCCATCTGAGGAAGCCTGTGGTTGGAGGGACAGGAGCACGGATGACGGGCAGTACCGGATTCTTGAATCTCAGTCCTGGTGGTGGTGGGAGGACTCTCCGTGGTGGTGGCGGCGGCAGTGGTTGTAGTAGTTGTGGCGACGGTGGTGGTGGCGACGGTGGAGGGTGCGACAGTTGGGATGGTGGGGACTGTTGTGGCTTCGGTGGTGGCAGCAGTGGCATCAGTACTGCCCACCGTGCCCGTCACACCCACCGTGGTCGGGGGCGACGTGGGAGGAGCTAAGGGGGAAATGTAAAACAGCCAAGTCTGGTCGGTGTGGCCGTCCCCAGCCTGGACACACGGCCCCACGTGCAAGGCAGGCAGCCCGCAGAAGAGACGGAGCTTAGGGACCAGAAGCCTCCCCGAGCAGGATGGACTGGGTCAGACGGGTCGCCGTGAAAGAGAACAGGACCATGGCAAGGAAAGAGAATGAAGCCTGTGTGTTTCATTTTCTTCTCATGGTCTGTGTGGCTCAGAGCGCCAGCATGCACACAGCCAAGGGCGTGATGAAGACGGGACACACACCAGATCACTCAGACCCCAGGGATGACATGGAGTCCCAGGTCAAGCAGCACCCAGCACAGGCCAAGCAGCGCCACTTGGGTCCAGGCCTGGAGCCCCGGCCTCGGAGGTGGGCAGGTTGCGGGGCCCTGCCCTGCAGGAGCACCGGGAAGCCTGCCATTCCCACCCCTTCACGCCCAAATCACCCCCTCTCCTGCCTGCTTGAGTTCTACCACCACCCAAACCCAGTGACAGAGAGAGAGAACGATCCCCACTCTGTGGGCAAGACTTGCACCTTGGTTCGTCTTTCCTACCTCCACCGCCAGCCCCTCCCCAGGCTCTCAGCTCTTGTTCATTCCCTGGCCTCTCCTCCCTTCTTCTCTGTCCAGCGACGGTCCCAGATTACCCCAATCCACCCTGACTTGTAGTAACTGCCTTTCTCTCTAGGGCATCTGGGGTCTGGGCACCGGAAGCCCTTTCCCTTTGATTAGAATGTGGGAAAAGGGCACTGATGGACTCACAGTGTGGCCTGCGCTCAGTAGCACCATCTTCCCAGCCCACAGTAGATGTAGAAATCCCCAAAAGAGCATAAATGCAAAAGAGCATAAATCTTCAGAGACGTGCAAATCTGCACTACCTCTTACTTCCTCATCTCCCATCCAAAGCTACCCTTTGTCATCGGTCAGCCCTAAGGGGCTAAGTCTATCATGACAACATTTCCATAGACCGTCTTTCCTTCTACAGAAGGGTTGTGGACACTAACAAAGGGCTGGCCTATTACTCTTTAGTTCCAGTATTGCTAAAGCTTAGGGTATGAGAAGAATGATGGGCAAATCAGAGAGAGACAGAGCTGCCTCTCCTCCTTGCCCACTATCTCCTGTGATCTGACCACAGTCTACTTTCTAGTGTCACTGCTGACAGGGCAGAAGGCAGTGATGTTAAGACATAAGTAAGTAACTCTAACTTTCAAGGAAGAGTGATATCCTACCTTATCTCAAATCTGCAGAAGATCAGGAAAATACTATCCCCGCTCTCCAGAAGGGAGCCAGGGCAGCGAGGGAACCAGAGAGAAAATTGCCAGAAAGCCTTTCTCAAGAAAGAATCAAGAGATCCTAAGTCTTCTCAACAAGGGCCTGACCAACAAAAGCCCTTTCATTCCCCCGGGGACTCCAATATTACAAGTCCTCCATAGAGAAGGAGGGACTGTTCCCGGGATCCCAGTCGCTTCCCTATTTGTAAGATCAGAGGCATTATTGGGCCTGAGGGTGCCGACCACAGAAGTCACACTGGGCAGCTGACTATGCCCCATGCATTCCAGAGATTCCTGGGCAAGGTGAAGGCAGACTGCGCTATATTCCCCAAACCCCAGTCAACTCGCAGACATCAGGAAGGGGTGGGGGGAGGGGAACGTGCGGTGGGAAAAACTCTCCCTCTCACAGTCAGTATTCAAGGATGTATTTCAGTCCAAGGTGGCCCCAGGCCTGGAATGCAAGCTCGGCGCTGTAAGAGCTCAGCCTGCGGGAATTCGCCTATCCCACCCACCAAGACACACACACACACACACACACACACACACACACACACACACACACA